>NC_044990.1:1586755-1648098 GCF_008728515.1 Papio anubis | reverse complement strand
TGGATAACTTGCTGCTGCTTCTGCATTGGCACTTGCTGTTTACCTTGTACTTTTATGTTAAGGAGATGGCTTATTTCCTTAAACCTCATGAACCAACCTTTTAGCTTCAAGCTTTTCTTCTGCAGCTTCCTTACCTCTCCCAGCCTTCACTGAATCAAAGAGTGAGGGCCTTGTCCTGGATTAGGCTTTGGCTTAAGGGAATGCTGTGGCTGGTTTGATCTTTTATCCAGACCACTAAAACATTCTCCACATTAGCTATCAGACTGTTTTGCTTTCTCATCATTTGTATGTTCACTGGAGTAGCAGTCTTAATTTTCTTCCAAAAGTTTTTTGGCTTTTTCATTTTGTTTTTTGTTTTACATTCACAACTTGGCTGAACTGGTGCAAGTCTAGCCTTCCTCACAATCATTTCTAGCTTTTGGTTTAAAGTGAGAGACATGTGACTCTTCCTTTCACTAGGACACTTAGAGACCATCGTAGGCTTATTAAATGGCCTACTTTCAATATTATTGTGTCTCAGGGAATAGGGAGGCCCACGGAGAAGGAGAGAGATGGGGGAATGGCTAGTCAGTGGAGCAGTCAGAACCAACATGTCATTAATTAGGCTGGTCATCTTAATATGGGCATGGTTCGTGTTGCCCCAAAATAATGACAATAGTAACATCAAAGATCACTGATCACAGTTCACCATAACAGGTATGATAATAAAAAGTTTGGAATATTGCAAGAATTATTAAAATGTGACAGAGACACAAAGTGAGAACATGCTGTTGGAAAAATAAAACCAGGAGACTTGCTCAACGCAGGGTTGCTACAAACCTTCAGTTTATAAAAAAAGTAATATCTGAGGGGCAATAAAGTAAAGCACAATAAAACAAGATATATCTGCATACACACACACACACATAAATATAAACTATATATGTATACATATACATATATAGGCTAAAGATATATACATATATGTTTTCATATATACACACACATGCTTATATATATAAAAGGATATATATATGAGACTACTGATGTTATTAATTTGGGTCAGTGCTAAAGAATATGTCTATATATATAGATATGTATATACACATTTAAATATGAAAATATATAGACATGTATAGAGACATGTGTATCTACATACACACAAATACATATTTATATACCTATATATACTACATATATAGCTAAAAGATATATCTGTGTATATATATACACACACATATATACATGTGTGTTGTGTGTTGTGTGTGTGTGTGTGTATAGATAGATCCTTTAGAAGTGACCCAAATTAATAACCTCAGTAGTTTTCAATGACACCACCACTGAAAGGCAAGTTATATCAAAGATATATCAAAGTAGTGAAAGACTACTGATGTCATTTTATCCGGGCCAGTGCTAAGGATTAAAAATGAACAGGTCAGGTCAAGTGACTTCAGAGACATACTTTTCTGGTTGAAGTTATATACTATTGCTCTACATTTATAAACTGGTTGAACTCTGAAAATATCTATGTCAGTGATTTGGAGTCTACTATTAATATATCATTTTTTCCTAGAAGAAAACCTTACATTATGTAAAGGTGCTCTTGGGCCTTAACAAAAAGTCTAATGAATCACAGTTTAAGTGCAGTTCTGTATTACTTCATTTGTGAGTGAATTTTACCAATCTCAATACATCCCTCTCTTCTTTCTCTCCATATTTTGAAATTTCACCCATCATTGATGACTCTACCACACATTACTCTTTTTAATTCAATGGAGTAGTAGCTAAAGGATTAAAAATGCACATAGCAAGACTCCACATGTTATCCTAGACTTAATTTTTCTGATACAAATTAGCAATAATTATTCTACAATCTATAATCTAGTTACCCTGAAAAATTGACATTAATCAGTTATTTATTTGAAACCTGGTATTTAATTTTTCTCTGGAAATGAAGTTTTAGATGTTTGTAATGAAATTTTTTGGCCTGTGAAAAAAACTTAATGAACCAAGTTTATACACATTTCTTTACTCCTAAACATAATCCCCAAGTTACTGTTTCTGGCAAAATTTACATAAATTCAACTTCAGTTTGTAAATACCCACCTTGCTTGCCCTTGTAATTTTCTGCCTTCTCACGTTCAAATACCACCAGTAACTCTTCACCAATCATGGATGTCTTTCCTGCCCCTCAGATAGGGCTAAGTAACTACAGACCCAAGGCAGGGCCTCCATACAATCTGATGGTGGGTTTAC
Source organism: Papio anubis (assembly GCF_008728515.1). Lineage (NCBI taxonomy): Eukaryota > Metazoa > Chordata > Mammalia > Primates > Cercopithecidae > Papio > Papio anubis. Next base: position 1,645,863 of record NC_044990.1, on the reverse strand, counting down.
CTTTGGGGCAGTAGCCTCATGTGGTAACAGACGGAGAGACCGGGGTCTATTAGCTTTGTTCTTTTCTGTTGAGAGCTCCTCAGCTCCCTGCCCACTGTTACCTCCTCCTTGCTCCAAACAGGATGGCTGCCTCTTTTGGCTCACTCTGGTAGAGTATCATACAATACACACATTCTCATATTTTTCTAAGGTTTCAGGGTGCTGCTAAATAAGGGTGATCAATGGAATAGGAATAAGAAGCATTCCTCTTAAGACCTATTCCTCTTTTATCCAACTAGATCGAAGAAAGAAAGGTAACTGCAGATACTACAGTAATAAGACTTTAGAAAACAGTGTCTAAAACATTTTGTATTGTCATGGATGCTCCAATGAACTTCCCAAATCTGAATCTCTCTTTTCCACATGTATGCTTTTGTGTGTGTGTACGTGTGTATTTACATATATATGTTTACATCTAGTTTTTTATTTACTTAAACCTCAAATTTTGTTGAAAGTCCCTTCATGTGTTACTGTTGTCATGTCACTGAAGGCAGTGCTGATGGAGCAAAAAGGTACATAGGCACGGAGTGAATTTCTCTTTTTTGACACTATTAGCAAATACATTTTTTGTACCAAAAGTAGATTTTCCATAAATATGAAATACGTACATATATACGTGAGAGTATGCAAATCCTACCACATAAGCCCAGTAAGTGAAGTCCAACAATTAACAAAGACTCATTTATCATGGTCAATTAATCAGAGATTGATTAAACTATATATAAATTAAACCTATGTACATATTAGAAATACATTTTAGCCAAGCACAGTGGCTCATGCCTGTAATCCCAGCACTTTGGGAGGCTGAGGCGGGCAGATCACGAGGTCAGGAGTTCAAGACCAGCCAGGCCAATATAGTGAAACCCTGCCCCTACGAAAAATACAAAAACTTAGTCGGGCATGGTGGCACGTGACTGCAGTCCCAGCTACTCAGGAGCTGAGGCAGGAGGATCGCTTGAACCTGGGAAGTGGAGGCTGCAATGAACTGAGATCGTGAGACTGTGCTCCAGCTTGGGCAGCAGTGAGACTTCGTCTCAAAAAATAATAATAATAGAAATGCATTTTAATTTGCCCGTGCCTCCAACGTCCTATAAAATAAGGACGTCTTAAAAATCAATACTACATACAAAACTCACATACTATTGCTTAATGGGCAACTACAGAATTCTCACCTAGATGTTTCCTTAATCAGTCACTGATTAAACACAATCCTTTTATTCCTTCTGTAAAATCTCATTCATTTTGCAAATTTTCTTGAGCATTACACTACAATTAACTTGAATCAGGTTTTCCATATTACTTACACCTTTATGATTTATTTCTAGGAGAGGTTTTCACATGACTGGGAAAACTCTCCATCACCTCCTTCCTTTCATTGATCGTGCTAGTCTTTCCTGCCCATGAGACATAGTGAAGTACCCTAAGGAAAGTGGCATCCAACGAGGTGGTGGGTTTGGGTTGGGTCTGGGCACCAACCTCACATGTGGACAGAGCTCTCGAGGGTGTGGGACAAGTCCACATTCCATTAGCTCCATTCTTTTTTTCCCAGGGCTTCACTACTCCTTATTGGCCGCTATCTCCTCCACGTTGCAAATAGGATTCTCTCCTTTCTTGGCACACTATGGTAGGGTCTCAAACTCAGGAAACCTGAATCCCTTAAAAAATTGCCTACTAGAAATTGAGGGTGACAAATACACTAACAGGAAGAAGCAGTTCTCCTATGAACTGACTTCCTTATACAACTCCATCAAAAAAGGATGCAAAGTTACCTACAAATGCTACAATGAGGAGAACTGGAAACCCTGTTAAAAACACTGTGTGGCCATGCAGGCTCCTGAGAGTAAATTCCACAAATGTCCGTCTGTCTCTGTGTTTTCTGTTTCCATTGGGTGCGTGGGTCTGTTAGTGTAAATGTGTTGACAAAAGTGTGTATGGATGGAGATAGATGGATCTGTTTGTGTCTGTGCTTGTGTGTGTGTATAGCTCTAAGCACACTTACGCATACGTGTGTCTTTATGGATTGATAACTCACCTTTTACTGACAGGTGACAACAGGGCTGCTCCTTTACGTTCACTGCTGTGTGGGCTAGAGGATGATTAAAGAATACAGTCAGCTAGGAGACATGATTCTCAATTCACTTTTTTGGAAAAATTAGCTTTTATTACTCTAGACAGAAACCAATTAATTTCTGTCAGGAAATCTGAGTCCCATAAAAAAAACTGCTTACTAGGAACTAAGGGTGACAAATACACTAACAGGAGGAAGCAACTCTCCTGTGACCTGCTCTTCTTTATACAACTCCACCAAAGAAGGATGCAAAGTTACTAACAAATGCTACAATGAGAAGAATTGGAAACTCTGCTAAAAAAAAAAAAAAAAATCTATATGGCCATGCAGGCACCTGAGAGTAAATTCCACAAATGTCCGTCTGTTTCCTTTCTCTTTGTTCTAGGTTTCCATCATGTGCATGGATTAATTTGTGTACGCATGTTGAAGAGAAGTGTGGGTGGGTGGGTGGGTGGATGGATGGATGGATGGATGGATGGATGGATGGATTTGCTCATGTGCCTGTGTGTGCGTTTAGTTCTGTGCACACTTATGCTGATGGGAGTCTCTATTTAACGATTTATTACTCACGTTTCAATCGTAAGTGTCTCCTTGGTTGCTCCTTTAAATTCATTTGTCTGTGTACTAGTAGATGATAAAAGAATACAGTCAGATAGGAGACATAATTCTGAATTTGTATATTGGAAAAATTACCTATCATTACTCTAGACAGAAACCAATTAATTTCTGACTATTCATTTGTATAGCACTGTTGGAATATGGAATGTCTTTTTTCTTTATTACAACTGAGGATTTATATGACAACAACCAAAATCATAAGCTGGGGAAATTAGTAATGCTTCTCAGTTTAAGTACACCTCTTTATTATGACCTCAGTCCCAATGTGTGACAGACTTTGTGGTGGGAGCTATTTCAAACTCAACTCCTGTTTGCAGGTAGTCAGCCCTCTTATTCCATTCAACGTTCTGCTTCAAAGGCCCTCCAATACCTCCTTACCTTCACCCAGCATGGTGGTTTCTCCTGCCCCACAAAAAGGGTCAGGTAACTAGAGGACTGACACAGAAGCACAATCCAGTGGGACAGTGATTTGAGGTTTGGAGCTCCAGCCTCCGTGGTGGCAGAGTTCTGGAGGGTGGAGAACACCTCCAAGGCTCTTAGCTCTGTTGCTTCCTGCTGAGGGCTTCACCTTCTTGTTCCCATGGATGCTTTAATGACGATCAGCGACTGGCTCGTCTCTCTTATTATTGTGGCGGCATGTATGTATGTGTAGGCAGAGATACATGTATAACAATATTCCTTTATATCACATATTTTCGCCAGCCTACTAGAAGATATATAGTTCACACACAAGGAAGCTGATTATAAAAAGAACTTAAAATGTACACAGTAAGACAACATGTAACTTTTCTAGAAATTGTATTTTCAGTTCATAATAGTTCAATTGCTTTTTTCTTCTTGTTTGTTTGTTTTTGTGGTTGTTTGTTTTCTGAGACACAGTCTCGATCTGTCACCCAAGCTGGATTGCAGTGCCACGATCTCGGCACACTGCAACCTCTGCTTCCCAGGTTCAAGCAATTCTCCTGCCTCAGTCTCCCGAGGAGCAGGGACTACAGGCACTCACCACCACGCCTGGCTAATTTTGCATTTTTAGTAGAGACAGGGTATCACCATGTTGGCCAGGTGGGCCTTGAACCCCTGATCTCGTTATCCACCCGCCCTGACCTCCCAAAGTGCTGGGAGTACAGGCCCGAGCCACCGCACTCGACCTTCCAACTACTTTTCAACCTGTAAACTGACTTACCCTTGCGAAGTCATCGTGTATTTGGTTCTTTGGAATCTGCCGCGGCGTTTACCTACACATCACACTTTATCACGATGGCACATGCTTTACACCTATCTAAGACTCACTGACTCAGGAGTTCACAAAACTCTCCCACCACTGGAGCTGGCCAATACCACGACAGCCTTTTTGTGGGTGAATTTCTTTTGGAGTCAGCGCTCCACACTGTGTAGGCATTCCTCCTCTGTCCCCATCTATGGCCCACTTCCTGGATCTCTCCATGCCTCTTTTCCTTTCACCCATCATGCTAGTCCTTCCCGTCCAGGAGACACAGGCGAGTAGCTGTGGGCCTCAGGAAGGGCTGCATCCAATGAGGTGCTGTGCTTCTGTTTGTGTTTTAGCACCAAACTCATGTGCTGACAGAGCTCTGGAGTGTGAGGGACAAGTCCATGTTCCATTCGCTCCATTCTTTTCTGCCCAGGCCTTCACTGCTCCTTGTCACCTGCCATCTCCTCCATGTTAAAAATAGGATTTTCTCCTCCCTTCTGTCAATCTCACAGGCTCTCACACTCAGGAAATCTGAGTCCTTTAAGCTGCTTACTAGGAACTAAAATTTGACAAATACACTAACAGGAAGTAGCAGCTCTCCTGTGACCTGCTCTATATGACTCCATTAGAAAAGGATGCAATGTTACCTACAAAGGCTATGACGAGAAGAACTCCAAACCCTGTGAAAAACCACTCTCTATGGCCATGCAGGCTTCTCAGAATAAACTCCACAAGTGTCCGTCCATCTGTCTCCTTGTATGTTTCCATTCTGTGCATGGGTTGTTAGTGGATGTGTGTTGAGAGAAGTGTGTATGGATGGACGCATGGATGGATGGATGGATATATTTGTTTATGTGCCAGTGTGTGAAAACGTCTATGCTCAGTTATGGTGAGATAAAGAAAGACACACGTGTGCATAACTCACCTTTCATTGATTCGTGCCTCCAGGTTCGTGCCTGGTAATTCATTTGTGGGTGCACTAGAGGATGATAAAAGAGCACAGTCAGACAGGAGACACAATTCCAAATTCACTTTTCTGGAAAAACTCGCTTTCATTACTCTGCACATAAATCAGTTAAGTTCTTACTATTCACGTGTATAGGGCTATTTGGTTCTGAAATGTCATTTTTTTTATTAGAAAGGAGAGTTTATATGATGGCAGTGACATATTAGGCTGCTGAAAATAGTGCTGCTTGCAGATTTAAATAAACCTCTTTATTATGACATCAGTCCCCATGTGTGGCAGCCTTTGTGGTGGGAGCTATTTCAAACTAAACTTTTGGGTGGAGGTAGTCAGCCCTCTTATTTCATTGAACGTCCTGTTTCAAAGGCCCTCCATCACCTCCTTACTTTCAGCCAGAATGGGTGGCTCCCCAGACCCACAAAAAGGGTCAGGTAACTACAGGTCTGACACAGAAGCACAATCCAGTGGGACAGTGATTTGAGGTTTGGAGCTCCAGCCTCCGTGGCGGCAGAGTTCTGGAGGGTGGAGAACACCTCCAGGCTCTTGCGCTCCTGTTGCTTCCTGCTGAGGGAACTTCACCGTTCCCGTGCACTCCTGCTCACGCTCCAAACAGGATTCTCTCTTCTACACAAGCCCACTCTGCTATGTCTCACACACAGAAAATCAGAGTGTCCAAGGCATTTCACTGCTACTAACAAATGGTGAAAAGACAGTAACAGACAGAAGCCTCTCTCTATAGTCTGTTGCTTTTTTTCTAAACAACTGTAAAAATGTGGAAGTTATATAAACGTGATATAGTGAGATGATCAAGAAACTGTTTCAGAGACACTCTGTGTTATTGTGAACACTTCTGAGAGTGAATCCCACTAATCTCAGTCCCTTTCTCTATCACTGTTTTTGTGTGTGTGTGTTTGTGTGTGTGTGTGTGTTTGTGACAAAGTTTCGCTCCTGCTGCCCAGGGTGGAATGCAGTGGCATGGTCTCAGCTCACTGCACCCTACACCTCCCCACATTCAAGTGATTCTCCTGCCTCAGCCTCCCGAGTAGCTGGGATTAGAGGCACCTGCCACTACACCGGTCTAGTTGTTGTACTTTTAGTAGAGACGGGGTTTTACCATGTTTGCCAGCCTGGTCTTGAACTCCTCACCTCAGGGGATCTGCCTGCCTCGGCCTCCCAGTGCTCAGATTACAGGTGCGAATCACTGCACCTGGCCATGTGTACAACTTTAATAACTCACCTGTCACTGGGGCTTCTCTCAATGATGACTCCCTCCAAGGCATTCGGATCGGGACTAAAGGACAAATAAGGTCAGAGTCAGACACAAGGTATAATCCTAATGTTTTGCAACAAATAGCTACAGTTAGTCTATGCGCTATTCCCCAGTTACACTGTAATTATTCACATGTATGTACATCACTAAATTGACTGGGATGGCTTTTGCTGTTTATTAGAAATGAGGTTTTATATGCCAACAGTGAGTATCTTAGCCTATGAACATAGCAATGCATCCAGATTAAGTAAGGGTAGCTACACCTCAATGTGTAACAGCATTTCTGGAGAACATTTAACTCCAGTTCAAATTCAGTTGTAAGTCCCCTATCTTATAATCCCATTTGAGTTCCTCATTCTCTATCACCTCCAATCACCTCCTCACTTTTCACCCATCCTAGTTGTCTTTCCGGACCAAGGGTTGTGGCCAAGTAGTTACAGGCCTCAAGCAAGGGCTCCATCCCATGTGAGGGTGGGTATGGACCAAGGCAGTCAGCCTCACATAATGGCAGAGCTCTGGAGGATGTGAAATAATTCCAGGGTTATTAGCTCTGTTCTTTTTTTTGGCTGGCATTTCTCTGAGCTTTGTCCACTCCTATCTCCTTGTTGCTCCAAGCAGGATTCGCTTCTCCCTTGGTCCACGCTACTGGTACAGTCTCATTCTCATAGAAAGGAAATGTGACAAACACTAACATAAAAAGCCTCCCTCTATGAGTTCCTCCCAATTTTCCTACCTCCATCCAGAAAAAAAAAGAATATTCCATACAAAGCTCATTCTGAGAGGACTCTAGAAATATTTCCAGGGAACTCCTTGTTCCCATGGATGCTTGTGACAGTCAACAGCCCAACTCAATCTCTCTTGTGTGTATGAACGCATGTATGTATGTGTTTGAATATGCAGAGATACATGTATAACTGTATTTCTTTATATCACATGTTGTACTGGGCAGCCTACTAGAAGATACTCTCAATTCACACACAGGGCGGTGCCAAAGAACTTAAAATGTACATAGTAAGACAACATGTAACTTTCTAGAGGTAACATTTTCAGTTCATAATAGTTCCAATTGCTTTTGTTTTCTCTTTTTGTTTGTTTGTTGTTTTGTGGTTGTTTTTTGAGACCCAGTCTCGCTCTGTCACCCAAGCTGGATTGCAGTGCCAGGATCTCGGCACACTGCAACCTCTGCCTCCGAGGTTCAAGCAATTGTCCTGCCTCAGCCTCCCGAGTAGCAGGGACTACAGGCACCCACCACCACGCCTGGCTAATTTTGCATTTTTAGTACAGATGGGGTTTCACCATGTTGGCCAGGCTGGCGTTGAAATCCTGATCCTGTTATCCACCCGCTCTGCCTCCCAAAGTGCTGGGAGTACAGGCCCGAGCCACCGCACCCGACCTTCCAACTACTTTTCAACCTGTAAACTGCCTTACCCTTACAGAAGTCATGTGTGTATTTGGTTCTTTGGAATCTGCCATGACATTTACCCTACACATCACACTTTATACGATTGCAGCATACCTATCCCCACAAGACTCACTGACTCAAGGTTCACGAAGCGCTCTCCACCACTGGAGCTGGCCAATACCACGACCGGCCTTTTGTGGGTGAATTTCTTTGAATTCAACTCCACTGTGTAGGCATTCCTCCTCTAATCCCATCTATGGCCGCTTCTGGTCTGCCATGCTCTTTCCTTTCACCCATCATGCTAGTCTTTCCGTCCAGGGAGACACAGGCAGTAGCTGTGGGCCTCAAGGCATCCAATGAGGTGCTGTGCTTCTGTTTGTGTTTTAGCACCAAACTCATGTGCTGACAGAGCTCTGGAGTGTGAGGGACAAGTCCATGTTCCATTCGCTCCATTCTTTTCTGCCCAGGCCTTCACTGCTCCTTGTCACTTGCCATCTCCTCCATGTTACAAATAGGATTTTCTCCTCCCTTCTGTCAATCTCACAGGCTCTCACACTCCGGAAATCTGAGTCCTTTAAGCTGCTTACTAGGAACTAAGGGCAAACCTACACTAACAGGAAGCAGCAGCTCTCCTGTGACCTGCACTCCTTTCTATGTGAGCTCCATTAGGAAGGACAATGCCACTACCTAAAGTGACGAGAAGAATTCGAGAACCCTGTGAAAACCACTCTCTATGGCCATGCAGGCTTCTCCAGAATAAACTCCCACAAGTGTCAGATCATCATGTCTCTCCTTGTATGACCATTCTGTGCATGGGTTGTTGGTGGATGTGTGTTGAGAGAGAAGTGTGTGGATGGACACATGGATGGATGGATGGATATATTTGTTATGTGCCTCTGTGTAAATACTTTATGCTCCGGTATAATTAGATACATAAAGACACACGTGTGCATAACTCACCTTTCATTGATACGTGCCTCCAGGTTCGTGCCTGATAATTCATTTGTGGGTGCACTAGAGGATGATAAAAGCACAGTCAGACAGGAGACACAATTCCAAATTCACTTTTCTGGAAAAACTCGCTTTCATTACGCTGTACATAAACCAGTTAAGTTCTTACTATTCATGTTTATATCACTATTTGGTTCTGAAATGTCACTTTTTTATTAGAAAGGAGGATTTATATGATGGCAACCAACATCTTAGGTTGGGGAAAATAGTAATACTTCCAGATTTAAATAAACCTCTTTATTATGACTCAGTCCCAATGTGTGACAGACTTTGTTTGGCAGCTATTTCAAACTAAACTTTTGGGTGGAGGTTGTCAGCCCTCTTATTTCATTGAACGTCCTGTTTCAAAGGCCCTCCATCACCTCCTTACTTTCAGCCAGAATGGGTGGCTCCCCAGACCCACAAAAGTCAAGTAACTACAGGTCTGACACAGAAGCACAATCCAGTGGGACAGTGATTTGAGGTTTGGAGCTCCAGCCTGCGTGGTGGCAGAGTTCTGGAGGGTGGAGAACACCTCCAAGGCTCTTAGCTCTGTTGCTTCCTGCTGAGGGCTTCACCGTTCCCCGTGCACTCCTACCTCCTCCTCGCTCCAAACAGGATTCTCTCTTCCCTCGGCCCACTCTGCTATGTCTCACACACAGAAAATCAGAGTGTCCAAGGCATTTCACTGCTACTAACAAATGGTGAAAAGACAGTAACAAGACCAAGAGCCCCTCTCTCCATAGTCTGTTTCTTTTTCTAAACAACTGTAAAAGTAGAGTTATCGATCATTGATACAGTGCGATGATAAAGAAACTGTTTCAGGCCAGGCGGTGGCCGCTGTAATCCCAGCACTTTGGGAGGCGAGGCAGTGGATCCCACAAGGTCAGAGGTCCGAGACCATCCTGGCTGACCACGGTGAAACCCGTCTCTACTAAAAGTAAAAAACCAGCCGGTAGGTGGTGAGCCTGTAGTCCCAGCTAATCGGAGGAGGCTGAGGCAGGAGAATGGCGTAAACCCAGGGCGGAGCTTGTAGTGAGCCGAGTGAGAGCCCACACTACACTCCAACCTGGGCGACAAACAAGACTCAAAAAGCTTGTTCAGAGACACTCTGTGTTATCCTGAACACTTCTGGGGGGAATCTCACTAATCTCAGTCTCCGTCTCTGTCACTGTTTGTGTGTGTGTGTGTGTGTACGCATCTTATTTATTTATTTATTTATTTATTTATTTATTGCGACAAAGTTTCCCTCCTGCTGCCCAGGCTGGAATGCAGTGGCATGCTCTCGGCTCACTATAACCTCCACCTCCCCTTGTTCAAGCGATTCTCTTACCTTAGCCTCCCAAGTAGCTGGGATTAGAGGCACCTGCCACAGAACCTGGCTAGTTGTTATACTTTTAGTAGAGGCGAGGTTCACCCATTACCAGCCTGGTCTCGAACACCTCTTCCTCAGGGGATCTGCCTGCCTTGGCCTCAAAAGTTCTTCCAGTGTGAACCACTACACCTGGCTATGTCTTCACATCTCTTATAACTCACCTGTCACTGGGACTTCTCTCAGTGATGACTCCTCCAGGGCATTTGGATCCCGGGACCCCAACAGACAAATATGAATTCAAGTCAGACACAAGAAGTAATTCTAATGTTTTGCAACAAATAGCCAGTTAGTCTATCGTTGTTATTCCCCAGTTACACTTTAATTATTCACACATGTGTACATCACTAAATTGACCTAGGATGGCATTTGTTTTTTATTAGAAGCTGAGGTTTTATATGTCAACAGTGGGCATCTTGGGCTGTGAACACAGTGATGCATCCAGATTAAGTAAGAGGGTAGCTACACCTCAATGTGTAACAGCATTTCTGAGCATTGAATTCAGTTCCCCGTTCAAATTCAGTTGTAAGTTCCCCTTCTTATAATTGCATCTGAGTTCCTCATTCTCTATCACCTCCAATTACCTCCCCACTTTCCACCCATCCTAGTTGTCTTTCCAGACCAAGGTTGTGACCAAGTAGCATGAAGCCTTCCTCAAGCAAGGAGCTCCATCCATGTGAGGGTGGGTATGGGCCAAGGCAGTCAGCCTCACATAGCAGCAGAGCTCTGGAGGGTGTGAAATAGTCCTGGGGTTATTAGCTCTGTTCTTTTTTTTTTTGCTGGCATTTCTCCTGATCTTTGTCCACTCCTATCTCCTTCTTGCTCCAAGCAGGACTTCTCCTTGGTCCCACGCTACTGGTACAGTCTCATTCTCACAGAGAAAAGAAGCGTTACAAACACCAGCATAAAAGCCTCCCTCTATGAGTTCCTCCCCGTTTTCCTACCTCCATCCACAAAACAAAAGAATATTCCATATGGCTCATTCTAAGAGGGACTCTAGGAAATAGTTTCCAGAACTCCTTGTTCCCATGGATGTAGTGACAGTCAAAAGAGCCCAACTCAATCTCTCTTGTGTGTATGAACACATGTATGTATGTGTTTGTATATGCAGAGATCCATGTATAACTGTATTCCTTTATATCACATGTTGTACCAGCCAGCCTACTAGAAGATACTCTCAATTCACACCTAGAATAAGTGCCAAGAACTTAAAATGTACACAGTAAGACAACATGTAACTTCCTAAACTTAACGTTTTCAGTTCAAAATAGTTCCAATTGCTTTTGTTTTGTTTTTCTGTTTTTGTTGTTGTTGTTTTTTGAGACAGAGTCTTGCTCTGTCACCCAAGCTGGATTGCAGTGCCACGATCTCAGCTCACTGCAAACTCTGTCTCCCCGGTTCAAGCAATTCTCCTGCCTCAGTCTCCTGAGTAGCAGGGACTACAGGAGCCTGCCATGCCCGGCTAATTTTGCATTTTTAGTAGAGACAGGGTCTCACCATGTTGGCCAGGTGGGCCTTGAACTCCTGATCCTGTTATCCACCCGCCCTGGCCTCCCAAAGTGCTAGGACTACAGGCGTGAGCCACCGCGCCCAACCTTACAACTACCTTTCAACCTGTAAACTGCCTTACCGCCTGCAGAAGTCATCGCGTGTATTTGGTTCTTTGGAGTCTGCCATGACATTTACCTACATCATACTTTATATGATTGCAGCACATACTTTACACCTATCTAAGACTCACTGACTCAAGAGTTCACCAAAACTCTCCACCACTGGAGCTGGCCAATGCACGACAGCCTTTTGTGGGTGAATTTCTTTTGAATTCAACTCCACTGTGTAGGCATTCCTCCCTCTAATCCCATCTATGGCCCACTTCCTGGATCTCTCCATCACCTCTTTCCTTTCACCCATCATGCTAGTCTTTCCGTCCAGGAGACACAGAAGTAGCTGTGGGCCTCAGAAAAGGCTGCATGTAAGGGTGCTGTGCTTCTGTTTGTGTTTTAGCACCAAACTCATGTGCTGACAGAGCTCTGGAGTGTGAGGGACAAGTCCATGTTCCATTCGATCCATTCTTTTCTGCCCAGGCCTTCGCCATCTTGTCTTGCCATCTCCTCCATGTTACAAATAAGTTTTCTCTCCCTTCTGTCAATCTCACAGGCTCTCACGCAAATCTGAGTCCTTTAAGCTGCCCCTAGGAACTAAGGGTGACAAATACACTAACAGGAAGCAGCAGCTCTCCTGTGACCTCACTCCTTTCTATATGACTCCATTAGGAAAAGGATGCAATGCTACCTACAAAGGCTATGACGAGAAGAATTGCGAAACCCTGTGAAAAACCACTCTCTATGGCCATGCAGGCTTCTCAGAATAAACTCCACAAGTGTCCGTCCATCTGTCTCCTTGTATGTTTCCATTCTGTGCATGGGTTGTTAGTGGATGTGTGTTGAGAGAGAAGTGTGCGGATGGGCCAGCATGGATGGATGGATGGATATATTTGTTTATGTGCCTCTGTGTGTGTAAATACTTCTATGCTCAGTTATAAGTAGATACATAAAAGACACTGCGTGTGCATAACTCACCTTTCGACCTGGCGCCTCAGGTTAGGTGCCTGATAATTCATTTATTAGATTGGACTGGAGGATGATAAAGAGCACAGTCAGACCGGAGACACAATTCCAAATTCACTCTTCGGTAAAACTGGCTTTCATTACTCTGCACAAGCCAGTTAAATTCTGACTATTCATGTGTATAGCACTATTTGTCCTGAAATGCCATTTTTTATTATAAAGGATTTGCTCTACGTGTAATCAACACACCTTAGGCTAAGGGAAAATCATAAATGCTTCCAGATTTAAATAAACCTCTTTGTTATGTCCTCAGTCCCAGTGCCTGACAGCACCAATGTGTGGTAGCAATTATTTCAAACTAAGTAACTTTTTATTGTGGGCTGTCAGCCCTCTTATTCCACTAAATGTGCTGCCTCGAAGGCCCTCCATTACTCCTTTACTTGATCGTCTCTCTTGGTCCACAAGTAGGGTAAAAGTAACTGCAGGTCTGAGTCAAGGACACAATCAATATGATGTTTGGAGTCTGGAGTATCACCCTGTATTGTGGCAGAGTTCTGCAGGGGTCAAAAGCATTTCTAGGGTTGTTAGCTTTTTCTCTTCTCTGGAGGTCTTCACTACTCTCTGTCCCCGCTATCTTTTTGTTTCCAAGAGTTCTCTTATGTCCTCAGCCATTGTAATAAGGTCTCACATATAGGCAGTCTGAAAATTGTTTGATTGTTACTCATTATCAAACAGACCTAGTAAGAAAAATCATTCTTCTTATTATGTGGTCATCTTTTATCTAAATTCACTCAAAAATATAAGCACCTTCATTTCCTATAGTGAGATCCGTGAACCGTGTAACAGTTTTGTTTTCGTTAATGCCTTAGACCTTCCCTAATCTCAACCTGTATATTTCTCTGCAGTACCTGTGGGTGCATGCCTTGATTTAATATGAATGCATATAGGTATATGTAAATGGTATATAATTGTTCCTCTATGCTCATATATCCTTACATCTATATTAGGATTGATTTCTGTCTCACAGTTCACTGATAGCTCCATTCAGGGTACTGATTTGAATTTTTTTTTTTTGAGGCCGGGTCTCGCTCTGTCGCCAGACTACGGAGGGCAGTGGCGGAGGATCTCAGCTCACTACAAGCTCCACCTCGGGTTTCACGCCATTCTCCTGCCTCAGCCTCCCGGTAGCTGGGACTGGAGTGCCTGCCACCTGCATGGCTAGTTTTTTGTATTTTTAGTGAGGCGGTTTCACCATATTAGTCAGGATAGTCTAGATCTCCTGACCTAAATTGATCCATATCTGACCTCCCAGTGCTGGGATTACAGGCTTGAAGAGCCACCGTGCCCGGCCTTGATTTGAATTTAGACTTGGCAGTGCTACAGAATTTACATATATATGTATATATAGTCCAACACCAATATGACATCCTAGACTTCACTTTCAGGTTTGAATTACTCACAAGTGTTTAGTTGCTCCAATTGAATGAAGCACAAAGTAGGCATTTGGGGTTTACTTTAATTCAAATTCAGCTGCAGGTTCTACATACAAATTCCTTTGACCTCGTCTCATCTCCTCATACTAAAATCCCTTCATCAGCGCCCTGTTTTCACCATCACAGGTGTCTTCTCTGCTCTCACACAGGGTCAGGAAACTGCTCCGTACAATGTGGTGATGGGTGTGGGCTTGTGTTGTTAGCCTCACATGGTGGTAGAGCTCTGGGTGTGAGCAACCCTGCCAGGCCATTAGCTCTGCTGTTTTCCCCTCACGGCTCCACTGCTCCCTGCCCACTGCTCCCTGCCCACTGCTACTTGCTCATTGCTCTGCATAGGATTTTCTTCCCTTGGCCACTCTAGCATGTCTCATATACAGGAAATCTGACTTTCCCAAGTATGTGCCTGCTACTGAGGGTGACAAGACAATAACAAGAAGTTTCCCTTTTTTGACCTGTTCCTTTTTATCCAATTTAATCAAAAAGTTGGATGAGGGACCTGCAGGGCCTATAGTGAGATTTATAAACAGTGTAAAAGACATTCTGTATGGCCTTGGATGATCCTGAGAGTAAAGCACATAGTCTTCATCTTTCTCTCTGTTGTTTCTCTCTCTCTTTTCTCTCTCTCTCTCCTTGTTTCTCTCTCTCTCTCCGTGTTTGTGTGTCTAGACAGACAGAAGTATGCATATGTATTTCTTTACATATATAGTTCTTTACATATTTGTGTATATATAATTTATAATTCACATTTCGTTGGTGGTTGTATCATAGGTTATTGATGTCAATTCATCTGTATGCAGGCTAAAGGAATATAAAAGTAGATAGTTGGACACACATGTAATTCTAAACTTACTTTTTGGATCAAACAGCTACAATTACTCTATAATGTACTATCTGGTTGATATTTAAATATTCATGTGTATTCACTAATTCGAACTAGATGTATTTTTTTTTTTTTTTTGGCAGAGTCTCACTCTCACAGAGGCTGGAGTGTGGTGTGATCTTGGCTCACTGCAACCTCTGCCTCCCAGGTTCAAGCAATTCTCCTGCCTCAGCCTCCTGAGTAGATGGGATTACAGGCATGCACCACCATGCCTGTCTAATTTTTGTATTTTTAGTAGACACAGGGTTTTCCCACGTTGGTCAGGCTGGTCTCAAACTCCTGGCCTCAACTGATCTAGCTGTCTTGGCCTCTCAAAGTGCTGGGATTACAGATATGAGCAACCATGCCTCGCCAGTGGCATTTATTTCTAATGTAACTGCAGTCTGTAAGGAAACATGCCTCTTACCCCACCTAAATTTTTGATTCCTAAGTCCCTCTGTCACTTCCTTACTTTCACCCATCGTGGCTGTCTTTCCTGCCCAGAAGATATGACCATGTAGCTGTAGGCCTGAGTCAGGAACTCCCTACAAAATACTGTGGGTTTGGGTTTGGTTTGGGGCACCAGCCTCACATGGTGGTAGAACTCTAGAGGGTGAGGAGCGGAGCCCATTAAGGTTTCATGAGCTCTGTTATTTTTGATGAGTGCTTCACTCCTCCCTGTCACCTGTTACCTCCCCATTGCTCCAAACAGGATTCTCTCTCCCTTTGGCCCACTCTAGCAGTAGTAGACTCTCATAAACGGGAAACTTCAAAGTTCCCTAAGGGATTGAATACTAATAACTTAGAGTGACAAATATACTAAGAGGAAGAAGCATCCCTTTCATGACTTCTTCCTCTTTCATCCAATTTGGTCTGAAAAAAAAAACAGAAAGTTATCTATAGATCCTACAGTGAGAAGATTTAGACATAGTGTCAAAGATACTTTGTATTTCCAAGGATATGCCTGACAGTGAATTTTACAAATACCAACTTCTCTTTCATTGTTTTATGTTTCTGTGTGTGTATGTGTATGCATGCGTGTATGTTGATAGAAGTATGTATTTATGTGTATATATGTATATATACATTTACATGTATACAAATCTTTGTTTTTAACTCACATGTCATGGGTGGCTCTATCATAGGTTACTACTGTCAACTCAGTTGGCTGTGGGCTGAGGAATTATAAAAGCATATTATTCAGATACAAACATAATTTGGACTTACACTTTTGGTCAAATAGCTACATTTACTCCAGACATGAGTCTACCTGCCAAGGAATGCCAAAGATTGCCAGCAACCAGCAAAAGCTAGCAAAGAGGGATCAAACAGATTCTTCTTTACAGCCCTCATAAAAAGCCAAACCTACTGACAACCTCGATTTCAGATTTCTAGCCTCTAGGACTATGAGCTGATTAATTTTTGTTTAAGCCACTTGGTTTGTGATACTTTGTTAAAGCAGCCCTAGAAACTGATATAGCCCAACCTGGCAGAGTCTCATACACAGGCAATCCAACAGGTTTCTAAAAGTTTTGGCTACTAGTCAACTCAGCTAGGAAGAAGTAGACCTCTTGTGATCTATTTGTCTTGTATCCGACTAGACCCAAAAGGAAAAGGATGTTACATACAGAAGCTGAAACTACCAGTACTTTAGAAACAGTGTCCAAGAAACTCTATATTTAACATTTGTTACCTTACTTAAGACCTAACTTTTTAGAAAGAATTTTAGAATCAGTGTCCGGAAAACTATTTTCCCATGAATAATTCTGAGACTGAATTTCACAAACCTGAATTCCTCCCATCTCCAATATATATTATGAGATCACCTTTCATTGTTGGCTCCAGCACAGATTTCTGATGTCAATTCACTGGGATCAGTGCAAAGGATTGAAAGGTAAGTAGCAAGAAACAACGTAAATTCATACACTACTTTTTTTTTTGGTTCAAATTGGCTACGATTGCACTACAAAACACAATGTGTTGTCTCTAAAAATTCTCATGTAAATCTGTTCTTTGGTACCTGGTACTTCATTTTTCCCTAGAAAGAGGTCTTTATGTGTTGGTAATACATATTGTTTAGGACTCTCAAAAAAGTTTAATGAATCAAGATTTAAATACAATTCTTTCTTACTGAACCTGGTCTTCCTGTGTGACAGCAAATTTAACTTAAATGTGCTTCAAATGCATGTTCCATTTGTAGGTACATGTTGTTCTTGCCCATTTTGATTTCCTAATTCTCAAGTCCCTCCACCACCTTCATGCTCTTCGTGAGTCGCAGATATCTTTGCTTCCCCTCAAACAGGATCAAGGGACTAAACCTGAGGCAGGGGCTCCATCCAATGTGATGATGGCTTTGAGTTTGGGGTACCAGCTCTGAAGGGTGAGGGACAGACACAGGGTCTCTTAGCTCCTTTCTTTCTGCTGAGGGCTCCTCTGCTGCCTGTCCAATGCTACCACCTTCTTTCTCCAAGGAGGATTCTCTTAACTCTTGGATTGCTCTGGAGACAGTCTCGTACACAGGCATTCTGATAGTTTCCTAAGGGTTTTGGCTACTAATTACTAAGGGTCACAAAGAATCTTTGAGTACCAAGTGTCCCTCTTCTGACCTGATCTTATTTTTTCCACTTTGGTTCAAAAACAATGTTACCCAAAGATGCTTAAAGTCTCTTATAGAAAGCTGTTATTGCCATCGATGCTCCCCATATTTTTCACCACTTAGATCAGTCAACTCACCCATTGTGGTCATAGCTGTCAGAGCATACAGTAGGATCTGTTAATGAATCCATAACTCTACCAAAGAGTAAAAAGCACATACAAAAAATAAAGTCAGATATTCTGGAAGGCAATCAGGATGTTAATCTCGACAGTATTTCAGGACACGAAAAATAAAATCAGAGGAATTTTGACAAGAACTAAAGAAACAATTTCAGGGTACAGTACTAGTACTTCTGAGAGAGTGCGTGTGTGTGTGTGTGAGAGAGAGAGAGAGAGAAAGAGAGAGAGAGAGAGAGAGAAAGGACACAGAAAAAAGAAAGAAAATGTAAGAATAATGAATGTTTCGATATCAACGGCTAGTTCCTGCTCATTCTTGGTAGGAAATAAACAAGTAGGTTAAGTCAAGCACAGCCTAAGTTATGTTTAAGACATTTTGTGAACTTAAAGTAGATTATATGTTTAGAATGATTTTGTTTTCTATTTGTCTGGATTCATTTTTTTAAGTTATATGGCTATATTTTATAAAATCAAGACTTCCCAGCACCGAAACCCCTGGCTTGGCTAATTTAATCTCTCTACAACTTTATTTCCTCATCTGCAAGTTACGACACATGCAAAATACACTCCACTCTGTCGGATTCATAAAACTATGCTGAATATTCAGCATTTTGCAAATATTGGTTTTTAGACAACCTGCTCTCTATACCATATATTATGCCATAAAAGTCAGTATGTGGCAATATAAACTGATACATACTTTAGTTTCAAATACACAAACATTCTCATCAAAGTAATACACTCCCCAGACTCAAGAATTAATGCTCTTTGCCACAATTTTCTAACTTTTCAAATGTTTAAATAAGTTTAAGAAACTGATCGCACACATTTTTTTGCTGCTGATAAAAACTAGGATTCTCTAAGAGTGTGCTGAGGTTTCACTAGCAAAGTTTCAGGTGTTAATTGAGACGGGACTGCTGAAGCCCTTTTGGTGGCCATCTCTGTGGAGTGGCTTCCCGAGCCGAACACCAGCTCTGTTCCTTGAACAGAGCATTCACCATTAGGGCAACCAGCCCCTCCTGTAGGCAAGATTAAAGTGACCAGTATATGCATATTATTACACTGCCTAAAATGTCGTATTTTTAAGGACATTACCAGGCATAGAATGAGGTTTGTTTTATTTTTTAAATGTTTTCTATTTCTATTGTTTTTCTATCTAATTATTTTTCTATTTCTATTTCCATTTGCTGGGTCACAGACAGCAGCAAATTCCATAGCTTCGGGGTTATACCAGCTCATCTGCAGTAGGAGTAGAAATATCAAAGCTCTCAGTCTACCACCTTGTGCTCCAGAGACATGGCCCAAGCAGATCTTTGGACGTGAACCAGGGCAACCCAAGGCAGAGCTGGGTTTCTGGGAGTTTCTCCCTGTAAGCCCCGGACCTGCTTACCTGTAGGCCAGAGTGCTTCCGGCGCCACGGCCGCTAAGAAGACGCTGGGGTCAGTTCAGCTGCTAGAATAACACAAGTCTCAGGTCTTGTGTCTTCGGTACAACATTCTCTAAGAGGGAGAAATTCAATCAAGATCCTGTTAGCAGTTTTCTCTCCTGTTGCCTTTCAGGATGATGGCTTTTCCTTTTTTCATTTTGTAGTTCCCAAAATCAAGCTCATTAAATCAAATCTTTACCCAATTCCTGGCAAGTAACAAGGTTATTGCTATTTGGCCCTATACCCACTGGTTGTCCCCCAGTACCCTGAGGATAAGGGGACTCTGTAAGGTCCCTGGGAGGGGAAAGGAATGACAATTAGTGTTCCCCCCAGCTGGTGTAAGCAAACTTTCCTGTCTATGGGCCCCAGAGACCACCGTCTAGTTCCCCCACCAAAACTTTACATGATTTTAATTCTCCTGATGAGGATGAGAGGACAACATGAGCCAACAGAGAGGGCAGAGGATGGGGTGGGACTCCCTTGCTCAGAGACCCTCACCTCTAAGTCTTTACCTCGTATTGAGAATAAGTCAGTTCTGTAATAAGAACTCTGTGTCCATGGCAACCCCAAACAGAATCCTGTGCTCTTGTGATTCTTGTAGAGTGAGGCATAGAACGAGCTTGGCCCAAGACTGCAGAGACTTAAAAACATGCTGTTCTGCCATACATACAGATACTCATTAAAGACAAGGGAGAAGGGCATGGGGTGGGGTAGAATGTACCAAAACCAAAGACCACAGGATAATAACCTCAGAGCAGAGACTACCTCTCCAGTTATTTTTTCTTTTGTATGTAATGGAGGGGATTCTTCTCATTTACTCTGATGAAGTTTACATCAAGTGTTCAGCTTCCTTTGCGGGTTACAGAGAATAACCAGAGGGCTCAGTTATTCTCTCTGAATAACTATGTTTGTCTAGTGTTTTCTAGACAATATTAAATTTCACTAAAATAGACAAGGTTGATAGGACTTGGGGGGATACTTCATTGACTCAAGCTTTCATTTTATAGGATTGTGAGAAAACAAAGAGTTGTACATTTAAAACACACTCATATTCTAGCTAGAAGAGAGGATTTTGAATGTTCTTACTTCAAAGAAACGGTAAATATTTAAGGCAATGGATATGCTAATTACCCTGATTCGATCATTACGCAAGGTAAAAGGTACTGAAACATCACATTGTACCTCATAAATACGTACAATTTATTATGTGTCAATTAAAATTTTGAGTATAAGAAAAAATAGGGGCCGGGCGCGGTGGCTCAAGCCTGTAATCCCAGCACTTTGGGAGGCCGAGGCGGGCGGATCACGAGGTCAGGAGATTGAGACTGTCCTGGCTAACCCGCTGAAACCCCGTCTCTACTAAAAAAAAATACAAAAAACTAGCCGAGCGAGGTGGCAGGTGCCTGTAGTCCCAGCTACTTGGGAGGCTGAGGCAGGAGAATGGCGTAAACCCGGGAGGCAGAGCTTGCAGTGAGCTGAGATTGGGCCACTGCACTTCAGCCTGGGCGACAGAGCAAGACTCAAAAAAAAAAAAAAAAAAAAAAAGATTGTGTTGGTTATTCAGAGTCCCTTGCATTTTCAAATGAATCTTAGATCAGCAAGTCAATTTCTGCAAAAAGAGAAGCTAGGATTTTGACAGGAACTGACTTGAATATATAGATCAATTTGTGGAGTACTGTCATCTTAATAGTAATGTCTTCCATTCAATAAATACAGAATGTGTATCCATATATTTAGGTCTTAATCACTTTCAATAATGTTGTGTAGTCTTACATTTTTGTTTTAGTCTTGTTTTTAATGCTATTGTAAATAAAATTACTTTCTTAATTTCATTTTGAGCCTACTCATTGCTAGTGTTTCTAAATATAACTGATTTTTTGCACATTGATCTTGTATCTTTTGTGAACTCAATTGTTGCTCCAGCAGGTTTGCTGTTGTTGTTGTAGGTTCTTTAGATTTTCTATATACAACATTATTTATCTGCAAAAAATAGAGTTTGACTTTTTCCATTCCAATCTAGATGCATTTTTTTTGTGGTTGGTTTTGTTTTGGTTTTTTTGTCTAATTATCCTGGCCAGAATCTCCAGTACAATGTTGAATAGAAAAAGCAAGCAGGTATCCTTGTCTTGTTCCTCATTTTAGGAGAAAAGATTTAAGACTTTCACCACTAACTTTAATGTTAGCTGTTGGTTTTTCATAATCTTTACTAGATTATCTAAGGGTTTAGGTTTTTTGTTGTTGTTAATTATTTACCTAACCTATTTATCACATTTTTTAGTTCCTTTTTTTTTCTTGATCAGGCTAGCTATCAATTTTGTTGATCTTTTCAAATAACTTTGGTTTCGTTTATTTTCTCTATTGTTTTTCTGCTTGCTATTTTATTTATTTTCACTCTAACATTTATTATATCCTTGCTTTACTTGCTTTGGTTTCAGTTTGCTCTTCTTTTTCTAGTTTCTTTAGGTGGAAAGTTGAATTATTGATTGAGATCTTTCTTCCTTTCTGATGTAAGAATTTACACCTATAAATTTCCCTTTAAGCACGGCATTAGCTGCATTCCATAAGTTTTGAGATGTGGAGTTTTTGTTTTCATTCATCTCAAAATATGTTCTGATTTCTCTTGGATTTCTTCTATGACCAATTGATTATTTAAGAGTACGTTGTTTCATTTCCATGTATTTGTGAACTTCCCAAATTTCCTTCTCTTACTATTCTAACTTCATTTTATTGCAGTTGAGAACATGCTTCATACGATTTAAATCTTTTAAAATGTATTGAGAGTTGTTTTATTGCCTAGCATATGGTCTTTCCTGGAGAATGTTCCATGTGCACTTATAAAGACTGTATACTCTGCTGTTGTTGGTTGGAGAACGCTACAGATATCTGTTAGATCTAGTTGGTTTATAGTATTACTCACGTCTTATATTTTCTTATTGATTTTCTGCCCAATTGTCTAGCTATTAATGAAAATGGGGAATTGAAGTCCTCAACTATTATTGCTGATTTGTTTCTCCCTTCAATTCTGTCAATTTTTTCTTCATGTACTTTGGGGCTCTGCTACATGTTTTTGATGGATCGATCTTATTATTATTATAAAATGTCCTTTGTTGTTAATAAAAAATTTTTGCCTTTAAGTCTTTTTTTTTCTGATTTTTTAAATCATGATTCCATCTCTTTATTTATTTATTTATTTATTTATTTATTTTTTTTTTTTGAGACGGAGTTTCGCTCTGTCGCCCAGGCTGGAGTGCAGTGGCCGGATCTCAGCTCACTTCAAGCTCCGCCTCCCGGGTTCACGCCATTCTCCTGCCTCAGCCTCCCGAGTAGCTGGGACTACAGGCGCCCGCCACCTTGCCCGGCTAGTTTTTTGTATTTTTTTAGTAGAGACGGGGTTTCACCTTGTCAGCCAGGATGGTCTCGATCTCCTGACCTCGTGATCCACCCACCTCGGCCTCCCAAAGTGCTGGGATTACAGGCTTGAGCCACCGCGCCCGGCCCTCTTTATTTATTTAGTTAGTTTTTTGGTTACTGTTTGCTTGTTTTATCTTTTTCTATACTTTTACTTTTAATCTATTTGAGTCTTCGTCTAAAATATGTCCCTTATAGGCAGTATATAGTAGGATCATGTCCTTTAATTCATTCTGCAAATTTCTTCCTTTTAAGTGGAGACAAATTTCCATTTAATACAATCATTGATAAAGTAAGATTTAAGCTAAACAGTTTTATAGTATACAATTTTTATTTCCTTGTCATTTCTTTTACTACATTTTTGAGTTGCTTTCTTAGTGGTTGCCCTGGATATTGCAATTAACATGTTAGTTTATAACTATGTAGTGCATATTAATACCAACTTAATTACAACAGTTTACATAAACTTTTTCCTATGTAGCTCCATTCCCTCTCTTCCATCGTGCTATTAATGTCATATAAACCATATCTTCATATACTCTATGTTCATCAACCCATTTATGAGAAGTGCTTTACGCTTATACTGACTTTTATATTTACTCATACAGTTATCTTTCTCAGCTCTTTATTTCCTCATGTGGGTTTGAGTTACTACCTAGTATTCTTTCATGTCAGCCTAAATGACTCCCATTAGCATTTCTTACAGAGATGTCTTCAAGCAACAAATTTTTTTTAGTTTTGTTTACCAAGGAATGTCTTAAATGTCCTAAGATATTTAATGCCTTATGTTTCTCCTTCCATGTTGAAGGATATTTTTGCTACATATAGAATTCTTGATTAATGTCTCATTAGACCCTTAGTAGCCATCTTGATGATCACAGCAACTGTCCTGGCATCACAGGGGTGGTACACAAGTAACCCTATTTCACTTCATCATCGCCCCAATATGCAGCGGTAACTATCCTGGCGATTTGGCTATGCCAGAGAGAAGCCACTGCGTGCTTCCTTTAAGTGAAAAGGTGAACGTCTCTGACATCATAAGAAAAATATTATAGCCTGAGGTTGCTAAGATTTACAGTAAGGACAAATCCTCTACTCGTAAAATTGTGAAGAAGAACAAAGAAATTTGTGCCCGTTTTGCTGTCAAAAGCTGCAAAAGTTACAGCTACAGTGCATGACAAGTACTTAGTTGAGATGGAAAAGACATTAAATTTGTAGGTGGAAGACATGAACAGAAATGTCTTCTGACAGCAAGCAGGTTTAGTACTCTCAGCATTTGTCTTTTTCTTTGTTTTGTTTTGTTTACTTTTTTTTTTTTTTTTGAGACGGAGTCTCACTCTGTTACCCAGGCTGGAGTGGTGTGATCTCAGCTCACTATAAGCTCTGCCTCCCAGGTTTATGCCATTCTCCTGCTTCAGCCTCCCAAGTAGCTGGGACTACAGGTGCCTGCCACCATGTCCAGCTAATTTTTTGTATTTTTTTTAGTAGAAACGGGGTTTCACTGTGTTAGCCAGGATGGTCTCGATCTCCTGACCTCATGATCCGCCTGCCTCAGCCTCCTGAAGTGCTGGGATTACAGGCACGAGCCACCCAATGTGCCTGGCCTTTGTTTACATTTTTGTTAGCATATTGTTTATCTCAACTTATCTATACCCCAGGTAGCCATTATGTTCAGCAATTGCCTCTGATTGTCTTCAACAGACATGAACAGAGGCTGGGGGAGCTCTAAGTCAGGCCAAATAAAGATAGTATTGTGCGTGGGGTCTTCCTGGGACCTCCTAGTCAGGTCACATAATGAAGTTTCTCTGGGAATAAGGCTTTGAATGAGTCCCAACCCCCTTTTTGTTCCTTTCTATGGCTCCCAGGAGCTGGTTTTTCAACAAGATTGTAGGATGTTGGTTTTCAAGGCTACCATGGAGCTGGGAGGATATGATGAGCGTAAAGTAAGAACACTACAAAGCTCACTATTCCCACCAAAATTCAGCCTACGTTATTGAATAAATGCTCCCAAGATTGTGGAAAGCCTTTGGATATTTTCCAGCGTTCTGAAAAAGTTGCTTTTATTTTTCCCAGCTGTTTTTATGAATAAAGGAATTTTTGAAGGTTCCTAGCTTGCCATTTTTACTGACATCACTTCCAAATACACTTTTATTTTTATTCTTTATTTATTTTTTTGAAACAGAGTCTTGCTCTGTTGCCCAGGCTGGAGTGCAGTGGTGTGATCTTGGCTCACTGCAACCTCTGCCTCCCAAGTTCAAGTGATTCTCCTGCCTCAGCCTCCCTAGTAGCTGGAATTACAGGTGCATGCCACCATGCCTGGCTATCTTTTGTATTTTTAGTAGAGACGGGGTTTTGCCATGTTGGTCAGGCTGGTCTCAAACTTCTGATCTCAGGTTATCCTCCCACATCAGCCTCCCAAAGGGATTACAGGCATGAGCTACCATGCCTGACCCCAAATACACTTTTAAATATATTTCTGAACTCACAAACTGTGAAGGAAGTACAAAATGATTACACACATGCACACACAATCTAGAGGTGAAACTAAAGTCATCAGTCAACACAGAAGCCAGAGAAGCCCTGGAAGTGTGCCAAAACCAAAAACCTAGAGCTTTGTTAGTTAACATTGTGCCTGCCTGAGGTAGTAAATAGGAATTGGGGCAATCAATAGGAAAATCAAAATACTTTCTTTTTTAAAAAGCTAGGAATGAGATGTCAATAGGGGATTTTGAAATGCTCTGACACATTCCTGGGAATCTGCTCAGCAATGCTGCGGATCTAGAATCTTTCTGGTTAACTGACTAATAGGATTTGAACCTGACAAAGTCGGGAACTGAGTCTGAGACCTCCATATAAATCCAGGCACCGCCGGGCGCAGTGGCTCAAGCCTGTAATCCCAGCACTTTGGGAGGCCGAGACGGGCGGATCACAAGGTCAGGAGATCGAGACCATCCTGGCTGACACGGTGAAACCCCGTCTCTACTAAAAAATACAAAAACCTAGCCGGGCGTGGTGGCGGTGCCTGTAGTCCCAGCTACTCGGGAGGCTGAGGCAGGAGAATGGCGTAAACCTGGGAGGCGGAGCTTGCAGTGAGCTGAGATCCGGCCACTGCACTCCAGTCTGGGCGACAAAGCGAGACTGTCTCAACCAAAAAAAAAAAAAAAAAATCCAGGCACCAAAAAGGGCTACATATTTAGTAGAAAAGACAAAGTTGGAAGGATATGACAAGTGAACCAATAAGCAAATCAGTCTGCAGGCAGTGGATTTGAAAACATTAATAATTTAGAGTCTTCCCTAATGTTTTCTAACCAGCTTTACTCTTATGCTGGAATTTGAATTTATACCATACTCACAGTCCAAGAAACCGCAAACCAATAAATCAAACTAGAATGGTTCCCGACTGGCACTCCTTCCAGAACCATGCAGAAACCAGGCAACTCATCTCAATTCTGGTCTCTCAGGACACCCAAAGTTAAAGTTTAGACAAACACGGGCTATTTCTAAAATTTAACGAAGAGTTGAAGAGTCAAACTGCCATAAGCAGGAGGCAACAGAAAACCATAAAGAGAAAAAAAAGACATCGAAAATACAAGTCTTTACATTGTAACAGACTTCACACTCAGGAAGCAGGTTTAAAAGTGTTTAAAGTGAAAAGATGGAGATCAACACGATGGGGAGCATTAAAAGGGGCCACTGGTCCACTCTGGAACTTCAAGGTAGATTTTCTGAAAAAGATGATGCTTGAGCTTGGGCGTGAAGGACAGTAAATAATAAACCAGGGGAAAAAGTGGTGAGGGAGTTTCAGAGAAAAAGATCACAATGAACAAATACTTGGAAGTATTGAACAGCAGAGGGACTTCAGGGGAAATTATAAACATTTACCTATTACTGCAGTAACAGACGTAGAGCAGAGAGTAACAGGAGATGCCTGTACAGTAGATTAAGAAGTACAGACATTATTTAATAGGCAATAGAGAGGCAAAAAGGGATTTTAAGAAGGGAAGTCTCACGATAATTCTGTTTTTGGTAGCCTGTCTTTCAGGGGTGAGGACAGAGGGCAACACTGAAGCGTCAGGGATCCGTTAGGCGGCTACGACACAGCTTAGGTGAGAGATGCCGAGGGCCTGAAAAACCAGGGTGGTAGTAAGAATCGAGAGGAGAGACAGATTGGAGAAACAGCAGAAAAAATTAGCACAACTTGTGATTGACTAGCTATGTGGAGGATAGCCAAAGCAATCCTACATGAAAAGAATGAAGCTGGAGATGCCACACCACCCGTCTTCAAACCATCTACAAGGCTACAGCGAGCACAACATCATGGCACTGGTGAAAAAACAGACGCACAGGCCAACGGAACAGGTTAGAGAACCCAGAAACGAAGCTGCACAGCTACAACCATCTGATCTTCGACAAAGCCAATAAAAACAAGCAATGGAGAAAGGACTTCCTACTCAACCAATGGCGCTGGGATAACTGACTAGCCATATGCAGAAGATGGAAACTGGACCCCTTCCTTTCACCACAAACAAAAATCAACCCATGATGGATAAAAGACTTAAATGTAAAACCTAAAACTCTAAAATCCCTGGAAGATAACCTAGGAAATACCATCCTGACATAGGCCCTTGTGAAGATTTCATGATGAAGATGCCAAAAGCAATTGCAACAAAAACAAAACCAGACGAGTGGGACCTAATTAAAGAGCTTCTGCACAGCAAAAGAAACTATCAACAGACTAAACAGACAGCCTACAGAATGAGAAAAAATATTTACAAATTATGCATCTGACAAGGGTCTGATATCTAGAATCTATAAGGAACTCAAATTTACAAGCAAAAAACAACCCCACTAAGAAAAAATGGGGTGGGGGGGGGCCAAAGGACATGAACAGACACTTCTCAAAAGACATACACACAGCTAACAAACATGAAAAAATGCTCAACATCACTCATCCTAGAGAAATGCAATTCAGAACTACAATGAGATACCATCTCATACTAGTCAGAATGGCTATTATTAAAATGCCGAAAAATAGATGCTGGCAAAGTTGCAGAGGAAAGGGAATGGTTATACACTACTGGTGGGTATGTAGATTAGCTCAGCCATTATGGAAAGCAGTTTGGTGATTTCTCAAAGAACTTGAGAATTACCCTGAAACCCAGCAATCCTATTACTGAGTATGTACCCACAGGAAGGTAAACATCATTCTACTGTGAAGACACACGCACACATATGTTCATCGCAGCACCAGCAATCCTATTACTGAGTACGTACCCACAGGAATGTAAGTATCACTCTACTGTGAAGACACATGCACACATATGTTCATCGCAGCACCAGCAATCCTATCACTGAGTATGTACCCAAAGGAACGTAAATATCATTCTACCGTGAAGACACATGCACACATATGTTCATCGCAGCACCAGCAATCCTATTACTGAGTATGTACCCACAGGAAGGTAAACATCATTCTACTGTGAAGACACATGCACACATATGTTCATCGCAGCACCAGCAATCCTATTACTGAGTATGTACCCACAGGAATGTAAGTATCACTCTACTGTGAAGACACACGCACACATATGTTCATCGCAGCACTATTCACAATAGCAAAGACACAGAACTGACCTAGGTGCCCATCAATGGTGAACTTAATAAAAAAAATGTGGCACACATATACCATGGAATATTATGCAGCCATAAAATAAAAACAAGATCATGTCCTTTGCAGCAATACAGATGGAGCTGGAGGCCATCCAGCTCCAGCTTAAAAATTATTCTAAGCAAATTAACACAGGAACAGGAAACCAAATACTTCATGTTCTCACTTATAAGTAGGAGTTAAACATTGAGTACACATGGGCACAAATATGGGAACAACAGACATTGGGGCCTACTTGAGGGCTGGAGGCTGGGAGGAGGGTGAGTCTCAAAAAGCTACCTATCGGGTACTATGCTTATTACCTGAGTGACAAAATAATCTGTGCATCAAACCCCCATGACACAAAATTTACACATATAACAAACCTGCACATGTACCCCGAACCTAAAACAAATGTTAAAAATTAATTAAATAAAATGTGCACACAAAAAATAAACTAGATTTAGGCATGTCTATTTGTATATAAAAATGGAACTATTGGCTCAGTCATAACCCAACTGAATTATATCTCAGTATATCAAAATGGTTAATATTGATGTAAAGATAATCAACAAGAAAACAGAAACTATTTCAGGTCAGATTGAGGATTTTACATGAAATTATCACTGCTGGGAAACCAACAGATTACATGTCAGATGGACCCCAGGAGACATGTGAGGACTGACACAATGTGGAATAAACATTTAAAAAAAGGCCAGGCATGGTGGCTCATGCTTGTAATCCCAGCACTTTGGGAGGCTGAAGTAGGCGGATCACCTGAGGTCTGGGGTTCAAGACCAGTGGGGCCAAAATGGCAAAACCCCATCTCTACAAAAATACCAGATACCAGAGGCTGGGAAGTGTGCGTAAGTTGGCAGGGAAGAGTGGTTGGTTAATACAGTTAGACAGAAGGAATAAGTTCTAATGTTCTATAGCAGAGTAGGGTGACTACAGTTAACAACAATGTATTGTGTATTTCAAAATAGCTCTACGAGAGGACTTGAAATGTTCCCAACATATAGAAATAACAAATACTCAAAGTGGCAGATACCTTTAATACCCCGATTGGTCATTACACGTTCTATGCATGTAACAACATACTATCTGTACCCCATAAATATGTACAAATATTTGTTGTGTGCCAATTAAAAATAAAATTTTAAAAATAAAAATACAGTGAACCTACACAATGGAGTATTATTCAGCATTAATACACTGCAAGTTGGATAAACCTTGAAAACATGCTACATGAGAGAAACAATGCATAAAAGATCACAAATTGGGCTGAGCATGGTGGCTCACGCCTGTAATCCTGGCACTTTGGGAGACCGAGGCAGGCACATCGGTTGAGCTCAGGAGTTCCAGACCAGCCTGGGCAACATGACGAAACCCGTCTCAACAAAAAAAATTAGGCAGGTGTGGTGGTGCACACCTGTGGTCCCAGCTACTGGCTACTCACGAGGCTGATACAGGATGAAGGCATCAGGGCAGTTTCATGGCTGGGATCAACTCTTTTGGAAGCAGGCCCTAGCAGGACTTGGTGTCCACATCCTGGATATGGTCCTGCAGAGAGCCTGGAATACTTACCCCTCAATCCGTGGGGAGGAGCAGAGGCTGACGCCTTGAGGACTTACTGTCCTTCTGACCTGTCCTGATGTTTCCAAGGCACTGGGGTTTCAGGACTGGATAAAACTGTTCTAAGGCCACAGTGTGGAAACTGCAGTGTGGAAACTGCAGTATGGCAACTGCAGTAAATCACAAGCCAAATCCTCGACTTTGGCACTGTCCAAAGTACCTTTCTTGGCCAGGTGCGGTGGCTCACGCCTGTAATCTCAGCACTTTGGGAGGCTGAGGAGGTGGATTACCTGAGGTCAGGAGTTCGAGAACAGCCTAGACTATGTGGTGAAACCCCTTCTCTACTTTAAAAAAAAAAATACAAAAAATTAGCTGGGCGTGGTGATGGACACCTGTAATCCCAGCTACTGAGGAGGTTTAGGCAGGAGAATCGCTTGAACCCAAGAGGCGGAGCTTGCAGTGAGCTGACATCCAGCCACTACACTCCAGCCTGGGCGACAGAGCGAGACTCCGTCTCAAAAAAAAAAAAAAAAAAAAAAAAAAAAAAAGTGACAGTTTCCACAGTCCTTTCCTGTTTTTACTTCAGATAACAATTGCCTTAAGGAGCTGGAAATGAGTTACCCACTACCTCCTTTTCCAACACTGAAATATCGATAATATGCACAGTGTCATGTGGATAATTGTCACATTTATCTCCTCAACCTGACCAAAAAAAAGATGTTTCTCTCCTGTCTTATAAATTAAATTTTCTCAGAAACCAGGTCAAATTTAAGATAAATTCCATTGGAGTTTGATCACTTACAATTTTGATGCACTTAAGTGTTTCACTGCTGATGACAATATACCACGAGTTGGTGCTTTCCTAGCACACTATTTGGTGGTTCCCAGATAATACATTCTATCCTTGTTAATAGTCTAAGATTTAAAATGTTACAGTACAAAGTAAAATTTTGAAAAATAAAATGTTACAGTATACAACAGAAAATAGTTACAGAAGCAAACCCCCTCACAATGTTGTTGCTGTAGAAACAGGGATGATGATGGTGATGATGCTTTACTTCTTAACCTCACTTACTCCTCACACCAACCTCATATAATGAGTCCTATTATTATTATTCCCATCATTTTAGAGATGAAGGAAGTGAGGCTTGAAGAGACCAATTCTGTAACTCACTCAGGGTCTTGAACTTCTAACCACTATGCTTCACTGACTCTCCTGAATAAAGTCATATCATTATACCTCAATACTGTTATTTTTTTTTCTTCCTTTTTTATTTATTTATTTATTTTTTTCTTGAGACAGAGTTTCACTCTGTAACCCTGGCTGGAGTCCAGTGGCGCAATCTTGGCCGCAACCTCTGCCTCCCGGGTTCAACTGATTCTCCTGCCTCAGCCTCCCAAGTAACTAGGATTACAGGCATGAGCCACCGTGCCTGGCCTAATACTGGGTTTTCAAATCAACTTTTTAACCATGAGGACTTGGAACATCCAAGTTTCTTCAAATAATGAAATCCAAACATGTTGTAAGAGTAGACCAAATCTTTCCTTAATATCAGATATTATTTTGCAGAAGAGGAAACTGAGGCCCAGGAGCTTAAATAATTTCCTCAAAGGCAAATGGCCAATAATGGACAGAGCTGGTACTCGGATTGGTACAACTTAAAAATGCATTGGCCTTTTTACCTTACCGTGATACCTTCCAGAATACAGAAACCATACTTTAAGCAATACATACATTATGTAATACATGAAACATAGTATGCTATATTATTGCAGGTACAATATGAATATACAGGCCAGGTATGGTGGTTCACACCTGTAATCCCAGCACTTTGGGAGGCCAAGGCAGGTGGATTACCTGAGGTCAGGAGTTTGAGACCAGCCTGGCCAACACTGTGAAACCCCTTCTCTACTAAAAATACAAAAATTAGCTGGGTGTGGTGATGCACACCTGTAATCCCAGCTACTCGGCTGGGGGATGAGAATTGCTTGAACCTGGGAGGCAGAGGTTGCAGTGAGCCGAGATCATGCCACTGCACTCCAGCCTGGGAGACAGAGGGAGAATTCGTCTCAAAAAACAAAAACAAAAATATGAATATATGAAATATTAAGAATTTGCTAAAAGAATCTGTAATTCTCTAAAGTTTTCCTATAAAAAGAAACACTTAATATTAATTATATTATTGACATGTAAGATTAAATATTTCTGATATTTAAACTTCTGTTCCACTTATTAATCCAGCAAATTAAAGATGATCAAAAATTAAGATACTACAATGATACCACAACATTATGAAGGTTAAAATATGGACTACATTTTCCTAAGACTTATTCAGCCTCTTCCAACTTCTAGCTAATCTTACCCTAAAAGTACATCAATCTTTTCTAATTCAAAATACTCCTATAAATTCAATTAAAATGTTTAACTGATGACAACATTGGTATCATAAAAAATATATAGCATAGTAATACTGTTTTCCTTTTGATTTAGGAAGGGGTAACATCTCCAAAAACTACCCAGTAGATGATATTCTGTTGCCAGTTCAAAGCATCTATATTATGTGGGCAAAGATTTCAAAAGCCTACTAATGTTTTTGCTTTGAGTGGCTCATACAGGTTCCCTGCACCTCATTAATGCAATGGTTTTATGACTAAAGGACACCAGCGTGAGACTTTAAGAGTTGTAACGTTCTCCAAAATTAAAGTATAATTTCATACCCCTTATTTAATATATAGAAGATTCACCAAGTAATATCCTGTTGAGCGATTAGAAAATTGCAATCATTTGCAGTTCTCAGTCCTTTTATGTTATAGAAATTCATGATGCATTTTTGCCATATAGTTTTACTTCTTCATTTTCCTTACCAAGCATCTAAAACTAAGTGAAATTCTAACATCTTTTTAAAAAAACCTTGTCAGATTTATTTTAGGACACCATGAAGATATCTACAAAGTGTTTTGAAATTCATGTAAGTATCTACACTCTGAAAGTGAGTATCTGGCAGAAATAATTTCAATCAATAAATTTTATAACCCCTGAAATTAACACTTACCTGCTTCATTGTTAATTGGGAACTCCCACTGTTCCCCCTCTTTTGTCCACTGGATCAGCTCTTCAAACCCATTCTGAAGGGGTTGTTCATTTACTGTGGCTAACTGCTTAGCAAATTCCACATCCCAAAGCGAAGGTGACGTGTCTGTATAATAAAGACATTTTAAGTAAGAACAAGTCAATGTAAATATCCTTCTTTAAAAAGTTATAACCAATCCTGAATTGATCATGTATTTTTCAGACCTTGACACTCACAATAGCATATAATAAAAAGTTACTGAGAGATAACTGCAAAAATTATATTAAAAATTATAACTACAATAATGGCAAGCTTAACTTCTGTTTTACAACAATGCCAGGTAATCATGGCCCCTCTATTGGAAAGAAAAAAATAAATTTGTATTTTGTTTCAGGGTATTTTTATGAATGTGAATGTTTTTTGTACAATATACGACTCTGGTTTTTAAAGACTAGCCTGTTTATTTTTAGTCTATCAAAATTAGTCACTAACGTACTACTGTTAACAACCAAAGAAGTTAAATTTACAGAATGACCATAAAACTGCTAATGAATACTGAGTACTTCCTCTGTGCTGAAATGCTTTTTATGCATTAGTGCATGTAATCCTCACAACCGACCCTATGAGTAAGGTATTATCATGTTGGCTAATTACCACCATCATATTACATGTTTCAATAACTTATTTACTTTTGAAACTTCAGATCATCTTTTGAGAATGAATCATATTCCCACCAGTTACTGTTGCTGGGAACGTAAAATGGTACAACCACCTTGGACCAACAGTTTGATGGCTTCTTATAAAGTTAAAAATATATCTATTATTCAACATAGTCATTTCATTCCTGGATATTCACCCAAGAGATAATACATGTCCACGCAAAGATTTGCACACAAAAGTTAATGGCAGCTTTCTTTGTAATAGCCAAATGTGGGTTGTAATTTGGGAAACAACCCAAATGTCTACTAACAGGTGAATAGGTACAAAAATGTGACACATTCATACAACTGTATACTACTCAGTAATACAAATGTGTTACTAGTACATGTAACAGCATGGATGAATCTCAAATCATTATGCTGAGTCAAAGCCAGATGCAAAGGAGTACATAGTGTGTGATTTCAGTTACGTACAACTCTAAAAGATGCAAACTAATCTATTGTAACAGCAGATCAATGGTTGCCTGCGTAATGTCTCTGTGTGTGTGTGTGTGTGTGTGTGTGTGTGTGTTTGTGTATTGCAAAAGGACACAAGGGAACTTTGGAGGATCACAAAAATGTTCAAAATTATAACTGGCAGTTTCATGGGTGTATATATTTGTCAAAACTAGTCAAGTTATATACCTTAAATATGTGCAGTTTATTGCACACAAATTGTACCTTAATAAAGTTGCAAAAAGAAAATGAATAACGATATCTATCCCTTGGCTACCTTTTTCCCTATATTTTTATTCTTCAGTTATTTTTAACAACATTTTTGATCTTTCTTATTTTTTTTCTGTGTGATCTCGCTTTTTAAAATAAATGAGGATCGGCCAGGCGCGGTGGCTCACGCCTGTAATCCCAGCACTTTGGGAGGCCAAGGCGGGCGAATCACTAGGTCAGGAGATCGAGACCATCCTGGCTAACATGGTGAAACCCCATCTCTACTAAAAATACAAAAAAAAGTAGCTGGGCATGGTGGTGGGGGCCTGTAGTCCCAGCTACTCGGGAGGCTGAGGCAGGAGAATGGTGTGAACCCAGGAGGTGGAGCTTGCAGTGAGCCGAGATTGCGCCACTGCACTCCAGCCTGGGCCACAGAGTGAGACTCTGTCTCAAATAAATAAATAAATAAAATAAAGTAAAATAAATGAGGATCGTATGGTTTGGTAATCTACTTTTTTCACTGAATGCTTGCATCAGTATCCCATTTTATATATAGATGTATCACAATCCCCGACTGTTGAATATTTTGATCATTTATATATTTTCTCTTTTAAATACTATAATGACAAATATCCTTATAGTTACACTTTTGTGCATATCTGTAATATTTCCTTAAAACAAATTTCTAGGAACACAATTTCTGGGTTAGAGGCATAGATTGCCTATGATCTATCCTCCAGCTTACCGCTTTATTCACTCTTGCCAAGCCCACTAAAGCACATCAACAAATAGCTCATTTACTCTTCTGTGAGCCTTATTTTATCTATTTTGCTTTTTCTGAATCTGTTTCTGAGCCTTTATGTGCAGAAATGTGTCTAACCACACACTGACTGCTAGATATTAAGTATTTTGGCCTAGATCATCTGATACTGGGAAACAATCAGTTGTCAGCCTTAACCAGCCACATTTACAGAGCAATCACACCAGTAGAATAACTTCATTGTCTCGGTTATCTTCTACTTAGGGGTCACTGACTGACCTATGTCTTTTCCATCATCATTAGGATCATCACTCTGCTTTTACACTTGCTAACAGTTGCAAGCATTTATTAAATATGTATTATATTCCAAGCACTATGCCCAACGCTTCCTCAGATTACCTCATTTAATCCTTGAGATGCATGTACTAGCCCTCACTTTATAGGTGGGGAACGGTTAGTGTGGCGGAATCTGAATTTGAATCCAGTTCTACACAACACCAACACTCTTTCTGTTAAGCTATACTGCCTGTCGACTCTAGGTTAACCAGCAGGGCCTATGACTACATCCTCTGCAGCAGTGGTAAGAACTTAGTGTGGAACAAGACGTGGGAATCATGGAACAGAGTAACTCATTCAATCGGTCAATAAAAAAAATTACTGAATGCCTACTATATTTCCAGCATTACTTGAGGTGGTGGGAAAACGACAGCAAACAACTGCTAAATTTATGTTTCCATATTTTGCTATTCTTGTACTTAATTGGGAGCATTCTTTAGACTCATGCAAGTGTAGCATATTCAAACAGTACCTTCATTAGAGGAAATTATTATATAAATTTGGGTGCTATTTTCCTCACTAGAATACAGTCATTTGATACTGTTTGATAGAATACATAAAACTTCAATGCTTCCTTGCCAACTCACTTCAGTTTTAGAATTAAGATTTTTTCATTTTAAAAAGTAAGCTGGCTCCTTCAAGAATCTCAAGAATCTTCAAGTGTCTCATTTGGCTGGACAACAGCAGCTGCCCTGACAACAACAAATTTCTTTCTTTTTTTTTTTTTTGAGACGGAGTTTTGCTCGTTGCCCAGACTGGAGTGTATGGGCTCACTGCAACCTCCGCCTCTTGGGTTCAAGTGATTCTCCCGCCTCAGCCTCCCGAGTAGCTGGGATTACAGGTGCCCATCACCACGCCCAGCCAATTTTTGCATTTTTAGTAGAGATGGGGTTTCACCATGTTGGCCAGGCTGGTCTTGAACTCCTGACCTCAGGTGATACACCCACATTGGCCTCCCAAAGTGCTGGGATTACAGGCATGAGCCACGACGCCCAGCCAACAAATTCCTTTCCGATGCACACTTAACCATTTGAGCTGGGGAGAGGCGAGTCATTGTCCCTATGCATTCTGCATTTCCTTTTTATCATACACAAGAGAATGCAGTTTTCGCAATACAAGAAGGGGGTTGTTCTTCTAGTTTCACTTTCAGTTCAAATGAACAAACACCAAATTAACTTCTTTCCTCTATAGATGTATATTTTATAGTACAATTTGCTCAAAAAAAGAATTTAAGATGCAAGATAACTAGTTCCTATGATCTGTAAGCCACATGAGTAGGTTCTACATGAATGAGATTTAGCTCCAGTAGTATATTAAATAGGGGGAAAATCAAAAGTTTCTATAAGTAACTGGTAGAAAGATTAAATGAGCCCTTGGAGGCCAGCCTAGGAACTTATCTTTTATATCCAACACTCTTTCCCCTGCCTGCAGCTTCGAGATGGAATCTCACTCTGTTGCTTAGGATGGAGTGTTATGGCATAATGGTGGCTCACTGCAGCCTCCAGTTCTGGGCTCTAGTGATCCTGCCACCTCAACCTCCCAAGTCGCTAGGATTACAGGCATGTACTACCATGACTGGATAATTTTTTTCTATTTTTTAGAGACAGGGGCTCACTATGTTGTCCAGGCTGGTCTTGAACTCCTAGTCGCAAGCCATCCTGTTGTCTCAGCCTCCCAAGTCCATCTACAACATTATTTCTACCAAGATCCTAAAAACTAACTTCTATTCTTTAGAAATGCTCATCACTTACATGCTGGAAACCATTCATATTGAGTTTCTTCATTGATTTTACTAGTAAACCAAATTTAATGTCAAGCAAGAAGACACTCTCATTTCTCTTTTAGACTTAAAATGGCAAATTTCTTACCCAAAGAAAACACTACAAGTCTGTTAAATATATTCCTTGAATGTTCTTCCCATCTCCTGAACAATCACTAAGTCACTTCAGTAAGTTTTTTTATAAATGCTATCTCCTCTTCCAGGCAGTAAGTTGTCAAAGGGCAGGAACCAGTATATCTTTATGTAATAGCAATGGTAGTTGATTATTAATGCTCTAACCCAAATTAGTAGCTAATCTGAACCTCTGGATTCGGTCATTGGTAGTACTCACCTCCCACTGTCTCACAGAATGCAACATTTCATGGGGGAAACCTGACCAAAACTAGCAATATCGACAACTGTAGTGTGCTGTGTGCCCCACCAGGTTACTTCAGAGTGCATGTGTGTTGCCTGGATCCTGAAGGCTGAGCAGGGAGCCAAGGCCATAGTGCCTAGCTGAGGAGCAGGGATCCCTGAGAACCCAAACATCCCGGGGCACGCCTGAGAACATATCAAAGAAAACACTGTCATTGTGCACATAGAGTAGGCAAACAGTCAGAACACTAGCTTAAAGGCAGCTTAGAGATGGGAGGCAGGGTGACTCTAGAGCTGCTCAGGAATGTCCAGTATGTAAGTCCTAGTAAACTCACCTATTCGTCAAGCTGAACTTGCCCAAATTATTCTTTGGTCTCTCGATGCCTTCCCAGTTTGGGGGGATGTTACAGTCCCAAGTTTTCCTTATAACGACCACCACATTCATAAGCAGGATCCAGGCCAATGACAGAATAGAATATTAAAATATTCAACTATTATACCATCAGAACACTAAGGACGAACATCTTGGAAAGATGGAATGTTTCTCCACCTGAGAAATAGTATTATTCTTTTTATTTTTCAAGTTTAATTTTTAATTTGTTAGAACCCAGTAAATGATGATTTTAAAAGCAGAGTTTGCATCAAATTAACACTTAACTCAGGGCAAAAATACATTTTAAAAACCTAAATCTTAAGGCAGAAGTAAAACATTATAAAAACAGTATGTCTAATACAGACCATAAAATGTCAGATTTTTAAGAGATTCACATAGTATTTTATAGCACTAAAATATTAATACAGTCAGGAATATTATCAATTGGTCCAAGATTTCTGTTTATAAAATGTTTAGACTGCTAATTGAAGAAGTGTTGCTGTATAAGTAATAGCTACAATACAACCAACAAAGTGATTGTTTTCATGACAAAAGAACTAAGGCAGGTAATTGCGTGGTTTCCATTTGTAAAGCTTTTGCAGTATTAAATATAAAGTATTACTAGGGGTATTTTTTGATTCATCTCCCTACCCTAATGCCCCCAGAATGTACATCACTTCCCTTTAACTGTATTTTCAAAATTCTGTGAACCACCATACCTATTCATTGTAGGCCTGACCCTATGAATTGTTTACTTTGATATGGTGGAAAAATAATTTTGGTAAACGACTCCATCTTCTCCTAGTCATTGAGCAATTTCAAACAGAAGTCTTAAGAATTTTTGCACCCCGACGAGGGAACAACCTGTTTCTTTACCACTCTGAAGTTTGAATTTTGACTAGAATCTGTGAGCATCGTCGATATTGCTGGTTTTGGTCAGGTTTCGCCCATGAAATGTTGCATTCTGTGCGACAGTGGGAAAACACATTTCATATTTATGTGCAGTTAACAGGAGCCCTTCGGAGAAACAGGATTAACAATCTTACATTTCCCCTTGTGATCAAAACCGTTTGTTTTTAGGGAGCAGGATAAGATTTAAAAGTGCTTCAAATCAGAAAACAAGCATTAGCTAGCTTACACATTCCACTGAGTAGTGTCAAAAAAGATAAATGCATTTAAAATAATTTGTAAGTCCAGCAAATATAAGCTTGATGGGTTCCTAGCTAACATATTAAGTAATAACAAAGATTCATTTTTTTACAAACTTTTTTTTTTTTTTTTTTGAGACAGAGTCTCGCTCTGTCCCCAGGCTGGAGTGCTATGGCGCGATCTCCACTCACTGCAAGCTCCGCCTCCCAGGTTTACGCCATTCTCCTGCCTCAGCCTCCCGAGTACCTGGGACTACAGGCGCCGCCACCACACCCAGCTAGTTTTTTGTATTTTTAGCGGAGACGGAGTTTCACCGTGTTAGCCAGGATGGTCTCGATCTCCTGACCTCATGATCCGCCCGTCTCGGCCTCCCAAAGTGCTGGGATTACAGGTGTGAGCCACCGCGCCCGGCCTTTTTTACAAACTTTTAAGCTATTTTAGTAAAATGGCTATAGACCTCACTGTACTTCTATTTATCTGTGCATTAATAAAAACCTATTAAAATTCCTTATTTACTACTTCTGAAAAAGTCTAATCAAATAAGATCACTAAAATTACCAGAAAAGCTTTGAAATACTGATTGCAGATTCATTTCAAAGTAGATTTAACCCCTTTCAGGATCTGGTGTTTAAATCACGAATGTTTTCACCAACTTCAACTCTGAAAAATATAAAAATTTTAGCCAGTGCTGGCTATAGTTAAACAGTACTGGTATTACTTGAAAAAATAAAAATAAAAAATATATTGTCAATCATGCATTCCACAATTTTTTTTTTTGAGCTCGACAGTATATTTATATTTTTCTCATTAAATGTTCAAAACCAAAAGCGGTTTCTCCTTGCAGCAAATACACATTAAAATACAGTCTCTGTACAGCCAAGGGCTCTGGGCCCTGGCTTGCCCCATGTCCCTGTGCCTCCCGGGTCAAACCCAAAAATAAATATAGTGTTATTGCTCTGCAGGACATAGAGGCAGTGCTCTCCTATCCCCTGAGGAGGCTGGGTGGGAGCTGATGGGGAAGACTTGGCCACCCCAGGGGTCCAGGGGCTGGAGCCTGCTTGGAGTTATTGCTTCAAGGGGGGGCACTAATGCCCAATGCAAATGATGAGAGGAGGAGCAAAGGGAGCATGGGCCTTTGCTCTCCAAGTCCCACTCTGCTTTGAAGAGGGGGTAGGATTAAGCAGCAACAAAAGCATCACCCACTGGGAGACTGTAGCCTCCATCCCCTTCCCTCCCTGAGATAGGCTTCTGCCTCCTACACATCCCCTGCAGCCCCCTATGGCTTCTGCAAGGCCCCCTACGCTCTGGGGGCACGTTATGGCTTGCAAGGGGCAGCACTGTGCCCAGAGCCTGGACACGTTCCCAGCTTCTGACAGCCCCTAGGAGGGGGGAGGGGAGGGAGTGGGGCCTGCTCCCAGGGGCTGATGGCATTGCCCTGGCCCTGCCAGCAGGTTGTGGCACTGCCCAGGCCCCAGCTCCGCCCCTGTCCTTGGGGCTGACCCCACACTAGGCAGGTCCTGCCAGAGCCCCCACCAATCCCACCTCTTGCTCAGTCCATCATGGCCTCGAGCATCTCCAAGAACAGCTTGTGCACGGGCACCTTGACCTCCAGCTTCACCCCATAGAAATGGGCCAGCACTTTGCCTGCTGTCTGGCGGAGGAGCGGTAGCGTGAGCAGCGGCCTGCCTGCCCGGCGCGGCTCAGCACCCTCTCCGGTGCCAGCCCGGCCAGCTTCGTACTCCAGCAGGGCCTCGTGCAGAGCTTCCGGCAGCTGCTCCACAGCCTCGGCATCTTCGATGTGCACGCAGCTTGAACTGGCAAGGGCCAGTGCCTTCAGTAGAACGTACTCCTCTCCCTCCAGCCGCAGGGCCTGCAGCCTCCGCACCAGTTGCAGCAGGGCAGACCCCCGTTCCCCCAGTCCAGCTGCCCGTGCCCCCTCTTCATCCAGGACTAAGTCCTCAGCGAAAGCCAGCTCATCCTGCAGTGGCAGTGAGAGCTGGGCCACACCCGGCACCAGCAACTCCATCCACACGCTCTGCAGTCCTGACATCTGGTCAGACAGCGACAGCAATGAGAAGCCCGGGATGCTCTTGGCCCAGCTGATGGTGACCACGATCTCTCAGTCAAAGAGGTCACAGAGGGTAGCCACAGCTGGGAGGTGCCCATCAGGACCAGCAGGGTCGGGCATGGCATAGAGCTTCTCAGGCTCAACCACCAGCAGATGAGACACCAGCACATTGACTGGGGCTGTCTTCTGGGGGCCTCCAGCAACTGCCAGGGGCCCAGCAGGGAAGAGGCCCGGAAAGGGCAGCAGATCCACCTCTGGCCGCTGCTTGTACTTCTGCCACTCACCCTGGACGCGGTCCAGGCGCACTCCCGCAGGCACTTGATGAAGCGGCAGGCCTGGCAAGCCTTGTGTCTCCGCTTGGTGATCTCACACTTGTTGGATGCCGGACAGCTGTACTCGATGCTCCCCTGGATGGTCCTCTTGAAGAGGGCTTTGCAGTTCTCACAGGATGCCACACTGTAGTGGTAGCCGGAGGCCACGTCCCCACAGACCAGGCAGAGGCCCTTGGGCAGGGAGCTGAGCACCAGCTTCCCACCGCCCTGTTCGCCATGCCCAGCCTCCTCTTCCTTGTGGCCTGGGAAGCAGCGGGTGGGAGCTGGACCAGGGGCCAGGGCCACAGGAGGCTCCGGTCTCCGTCTCAGAGGAACCCTTCGGACTGTCAGGCCTGGCCGGTTCTGCCATGATGTACAGAGGCTCACTGCCCACCACCTGGCTGGACATTGTTAGGCAGGGACCCGGACCCGACATGGCGGCGCCACTCGGAGTAGCGGGCCCTTTGTTTCGAGACTTCCCTCCCTCTTTGAACACACCCTCAGACTTACATACATCAGAGGTTCCAGCTGGGCAGCCACACTGCCCCATGACCTGCAGCTCACCTGCATTCTATAAGTTGGTAAACAGCAGTTTCGGTTAAGTTTCCAAAGACCCCTTCCTCGTGACCCTTACTCAACTCCTGCCCTAGTAGTTTCAAGACCCCCCAGGCCCTGTTTGCACAACCAGCTTCCCTGCCTCTTGGGCTGTAAGAAGCCCCTACCCTCCTCCCTCAGCGCGACTTCCCCGGCCCACGCCTTTGGACCCAGGAACCTCGC
Source organism: Papio anubis (assembly GCF_008728515.1). Taxonomy (NCBI): domain Eukaryota; kingdom Metazoa; phylum Chordata; class Mammalia; order Primates; family Cercopithecidae; genus Papio; species Papio anubis. Next base: position 1,603,840 of record NC_044990.1, on the reverse strand, counting down.
CCGCAAGCCCTAATAAAAGCTATTCTCACTGCCATTTGCCTTGTGTCTTCGTTCCCGGTTCGGCTCCAGCCTCAGTTTACCCTTACGGACATGGCGCTGGTCACCTGACACGCGGCTGCCCTCCTCCCCAGCAGGCCGATGATCCCAGGCACAAGGCGGGCGCCGCTCCACCTCCTCATGCCCGGCCTGCAGGTCCACTCTTCCACTCCCGCTGTGGCAGAGGCTGCCACCCGCCGCACCCAGCCCCCAACCTGGCACACCTTCGGGAAGCTCCCTAAAGTTGCCAGGCCTCCCCCCAGCCCCGACGCCCGCCGGAGAGCTCTGCCAGGTTATCAGGAAGTAAGTGGGGAGAGCCAGGGAACAGGAAGTTCCCCCTGCCCTTGCGATGACCTTTGACCCAGAGAGGAGGGCGGCCCCAGGCCCCTTCGAGCGCCCCCACGCGGTCCTCAGAGCCGCTTCCCCGACGTAGAGCCCTCCCCGTCTTCCACCCCCCGGACTTCGGCAAGCGCGGGATGGAAACCTGCAAACCTGCCCCGGGCGGGCTGGATCGGAGGCCCAACCGGGACCCGGGCCTGGACCCGCAGCCAGAGCCAGATCCTGCCCCAGGCCGGTCCACCAGGACTCGGACGCGGGATCTCGCCGGAACCCTGACCAGTCCGGCCCTCGACTGGGTCCCGCCCGTGCCCCAGCCTGGCCCCAGAGCCGGACCCCGCCTGCAGCCCGCCCGCCTCCCTGCCCCGCATCCCACAATTTCAAGAACTAAGCGGCCCGGCGCGGTGGCTCGGGCCTGTCATTCCAGCACTTTGGGAGGCCGAGGCGGGCGGATCACGAGGTCAGGAGGTCTAGACCATCCTGGCTAACACAATGAAACTCCGTCTCTACTAAAAATACACACACACACAAAAATTTGCTGGGCGTGGTGGCGGCGCCTGTAGTCCCACTACTCGGGAGGCTGAGACAGGAGAATGGCGTGAACCTGGGAGGCGGAGCTTGCAGTGAGCTGAGATCCGGCCACTGCACTCCAGCCTCGGCAACAGAGCGAGACTCTGTCTCAAAAACAAACAAACAAAAAAACCCTAAGATATAACTCAAATATTGTTATGTCTTTGCAGATTATCTCAACTTCCATCAGGCCTCAGCTGAAAGCTCATCTGCAAAACGCATCAGCACTCATGTAAAATAAAAGGAGTATGGAGGTGACTTTGTACACAAACTGTCCAGTGTTTGGCTTCCAGTTTCCCTCTTGTGGGTAACTATTCTAGGTATGACACCTTGAGCATGAAATGAGGGGTAGATAGAACAGCACAGCGTTGGGCTAACAAGAATTAGTGTGTAGACTGGGCACGGTGGCTCACACCTGTAGTCCCAGCACTTTGGGAGGCCAAGGCAGGAGGATCACCTGTGGTCAGGAGTTCAAGACCAGCCTGGCCAACATGGTGAAACCCCATCTCTATTAAACATACTATTAGCTCTCTATTAAAAATACAAACATTAGGCCGGGTGCGGTGGCTCACGCCTGTAATCCCAGCACTTTGGGAGGCTGAGCGGGTGGATCACGGGGTCAGGAGTTCAAGACGAGCCTGGCCAAGATGCTGAAACCCCGTCTCTACTAAAAATACAAAAAAAACTAGCCTGGTGTGGTGGCAGGTGTCTGTAATCCCAGCCACTGGAGAGGCTGAGGCAGAGAACTGATTGAACCCGGGAGGTGGAGCTTGCAGTGAGCCCAGATGGCGCCACTATACTCCAGCCTGGGGAACAGAGCGAGAATCATCAAAAAAAAAAAAAAAAAAAAATTAGCTGGGCGTGGTGGCAGGTGCCTGGAATCCCAGCTACTTGGGAGGCTGGAGCAGGAGAATCACCTGAACCCAGGAGGCGGCGGTTGCAGTGAGCTGAGATTGTGCCATTGCACTCCAGCCTGGGCAACAAGACTAAAACTCCATCTCCAAAAAAAAAAAAAAAAAAAATTAATGTTAAAAAGTTTTCTGCTGAATATCTGTTCTGTTCTTACTATAGTTATTCTGTGCAACATATAACCTGTACTACCATTTTTTCTTGTTTATCTATTTGTGGAAATGAGCTCAATAAAATGTGAAATACACGTTAGTTTGCTTTAGATGCAAAGATTAGCTGTTTTTGGCTTAACTGTATCATAACCAAAAAAGTCTATGCCTTGATAATACAATATGAAAAAGTTCACATATGTACATGGGTACATTCCTTCATTAAAGTTTTTCCTTAATTCTATCTCAATGTGTCTTTACAACTGATACAACTCATCTTTACAACAAAAGTCAGAAAGGACAAAGCAGAATGAGTTCATTTTACAGCACTTTAGGTTTTCTGAAGTGTTCCTTTAGGACTTAAAGGACATCATTGAAATGTTGCTTTCCATAGTCTGCAGGATCTATCTGAAGCTCTCGTTCTTCATCATCTTGGATGTCTTCCACTCCACCATCACCATCTTCTTCCTCATTGTAAGCCAGCTCAGCCTGCTCGTCTGCCTCATACTCACCTACGTTACCATCATCCCCATCATAATCCGCCAGTTTAGAGCCATGCTCCGGATCAAAAGGGGATTCATTCTCATCAAAGAATCAGCTTTGCTTCAATTTATGGAAATCACTGACTCTATCCTTGCTAGCTCGCTTTAGTGTATCTGTTTGAATTCTGGGCTCACTGTCCGAGTTTGAGCCTGGAATTAAATGCTGAAGAGGACTGGAAGGCTTCTATTTTGAAGTACCAGGGTTTCCATTGTGGTTTACGTGTGAATCTGGAGGCATATTTGGGGAGAGAGTTGTCCAGTTGGAAGCTGGGAGATGGCTTGATGACTTCCATGTTGAGAAACTGAAATAGGAGGCTTCCTTAAAGCAGAGGGAAGATCATCAGCTTTTGCTAGGTCATTCTCTTCTATTCCAGGCATCCCTGCATCACCACCTCTTTTGATTTGTTCTTTCCCATGTAGAATATGATTGCTTGAGGGTTCTTCATTCTTATCTGCAACATTCTCAGCTACTTTTGGAATATTTTTAGGTACTACTTGATTGTTTATACCCAATTCTTTTCTGTCATTTGATTGAATCTTGTGGGCCTCTTGGTTTTGTTCCTGTAAAAACTGGTCTGCTAACTTTTTTTTTTTTTTTTTTTTGAGACGGAGTCTCGCGCTGTGTCACCCAGGCTGGAGTACAGTGGGGCAATCTCGGCTCACTGCAAGCTCCGCCTCCCAGGTTCACGCCATTCTCCTGCCTCAGCCTCCGGGTAGCTGGGACTACAGGCGCCCGCCACCACGCCCGGCTAGTTTTTTGTATTTTTAGTAGAGACGGGGTTTCACCATGTTAGCCAGGATGGTCTCGATCTCCTGACCTCGTGATCCGCCCGTCTCGGCCTCCCAAAGTGCTGGGATTACAGGCTTGAGCCACCGCGCCTGGCCGGTCTGCTAACTTTTTAATATTTTCTTCATGCTGTGCTCTCATTTCCTTGATCTGCTGTTCACACTGAAAACTTTCATATTCTAACCTCTTCACAAGGTAAGTATTGTTCTTCCTATAGTCCTGAAGTTGGTCTTCTTGTGGAAGAAACTCCTGACGAAGCTTAGCAAGGTGCTCCTTTAAATGATGTATGTCTGCCATCTGATATGATATGTTGTTCTACAGTTTAACCTTGTCATCCTCGCATCTCTTCCCCGGGCCCTCTCTGACCTGCAGCCGGCTGCTGAGGCGGCCGTAGTCGGCCTCCTTCTGGTGATCTGTTTCTTGTGCGTGTCCACCAACAGCAAGGGGTCCCAATTGCGCTTTTCCAGCCGCCCGCGGGACCTGGCCCTGCAGCTCGGCCTCCTCCTCCTGAAGCAGGACGTGGCAGAAGAGATGTTCCAGTAGTTGAAGGCGAGGACCACGATCACTATCAGCAGCACCACCAGCACGAGAGAAGGCAGGCGGCCAGCAGGCCGCTTGGCCCCGAGACCCACCATGAGGCCAAATCCGGCTGTCCCCGAGGGGCCTCGCCGCAGACACCTGCAGGCAGAAGCCAGGCCTCGGCTGGAGTTGCCCCGGGGACACGGCCCCAGGGCCGGCAGGGGGAGGAGGCGGGCTTATCGGTCTCCGGCGAGCAGGGGAACGGGGTGGGGACGCAAGCCGCAGGTCCTCGCCGCTCTGCTCCTCAAATCAGGCCAAAACGCGTTCCGGATGCTTTGAACCCCACCCTGCACCTGCCCAAGGGAACAGGGAGAACCCAGCTGCCCGCATCCCGAACCCAACACCTCCGATAGTGTTATTCCTAACAAACCGGTTTCAGGTGTGTCTTTAGTAACTGCCGTCAGGTCAAAAATATTAAGTTTTTTCCCCGTGAATATATTTTCCCTAAGTCTAAAAAAAAAAAAAAAACATTTTAATGAATATATTTTAAACTGTCAACAAAAATTATGAGAAGATATCTTAAGTGAAATATTCCATGTAGAAATTAAAAATAATTCCACTGACCCACATCAAAAATCTTAGCTAAATTGCCACATTTTTAGGACTGATAAACTAAAAACAGAAATGTGCACTTGAAGTTTTGCTTCATACTACAACAAATCGGTTAAAGCAATTTAATTTCCAAAATACCTAATTGAAAAGATTAGCTTAATTTGCCATAATTTTTATTTTTTCCCATTTATATTAAGGTTTTAAAAACTCCATATTGTGAAAAACTATAAAACTATCCTAAATTAGAAGCTGTTAAAGTCAACGTTTGTCTTTAAGGGCAGAAAACACTGCAATGTTTAATTATAAATCATAATTATAAAAAATTGCATAGGTAAATCACAACATTCTCTTTCATAAAGCAATCATTCTGTAATTTAAAAATAATTTTTTTTTTTTTTTTTTTTTTTTTTTTGAGACGGAGTCTCGCTCTGTCGCCCAGGCTGGAGTGCAGTGGCCGGATCTCAGCTCACTGCAAGCTCCGCCTCCCGGGTTCACGCCATTCTCCTGCCTCAGCCTCCCGAGTAGCTGGGACTACAGGCGCCCGCCACCTCGCCCGGCTAGTTTTTTGTATTTTTTTAGTAGAGACGGGGTTTCACCGTGTTAGCCAGGATGGTCTCGATCTCCCGACCTCGTGATCCGCCCGTCTCGGCCTCCCAAAGTGCTGGGATTACAGGCTTGAGAAAAATAATTATTAACTTTCTTTACATGACTATTTTTAATTAGCTATTGAAGTTAATATCAGAGAGTTAATAGGTGACATTTTCTTGCACATTTGATAACCAACTGCTTTATGCATCAATTCATATATTTACTTGAATAAATTTACTGGCAGGTTAAAATCCAGTTTATAAACTGGAGGGTTGGCCAGGCAAGGTGGCTCACGCCTGTAATCCCAGCACTTTGTGAGGCCAAGGTGGGTGGCTCACCTGAGGTCAGGAGTTCGAGACCAGCCTGGCCAACATGGTAAAACGCCGTCTCTACTAAAAATACAAAACAATTAGCCGGGTGTGAGGGCAGATGCCTGTAATTCCAGCTGCTCAGGAGTCTGAGGCAAGAGAATCCCTTGAACCCAGGAGGCAGAGGTTGCAGTGAGCTGAGATTGTGCCACTTCACTCCAGGCTGGGCAATAAGAGAGAGACACCATCTCAAAAAATAAAAATAAAAAATAAAATAAAGTGGGGGGTTAGTTTTAAAAATAATTTTGAGGCCGGGCGTGGTGGCTCATGCCTGTAATTCCAGCACTTTGGGAGGCCAAAGCGGGTGGATCATGAGATCAGGAGTTCAAGACCAGCCTGGCCAGCATGGTGAAACCCTGTCTCTACTAAAAACACATAAAAAATTAACTGGGCATGGTGGTGCGTGGTGGCTCACGCCTGTAATTCCAGCACTTTGGGAGGCCAAAGCGAGTGGATCATGAGATCAGGAGTTCAAGACCAGCCTGGTCAGCATGGTGAAACCCTGTCTCTACTAAAAACACACAAAAAATTAACTGGGCATGGTGGCGCATGCCTGTAATCCCAGCCACTTGGGAGGCTGAGTCCCAGCTACTTAGGAGGCTGAGGCAGGAGAATCGCTTGACCCCAGGAGGTGGAATTTGCAGTGAGCCGAGATCATGCCACCGCACTCCAACCTGGGCAACAGAGCAAGACTCCATCTAAAACAAACAAAAAATTTGAATTCTTGTTTTTTTAACAAACAAAATTACTTCTCTCTAGTAAACAGAAATAACTGGAAAAAATGCAAATACCATATGAATGTTAAATAATGTGATCTCAAATCATATAATCTTTCTTCTAGCTGGTTCCCAAGTTATTTACAAACAAAGACTTTTATGCTCCACAACTCTCTTCACTGCCTGGCCTTCTTCTCCCTCAACCGCACGTCTGGCAAATAGGATGGTGGATTAAAGCAAGTCACAGCAGAGGGCGAATGCCGTGGTAAAGTATTGAATCTCAAAAGAGTAATGTACTATAAAGAAAGGGAATGGACATTTGCTGAGCACATACTATGTACCAGATCTATTCCTCAAGAAAACCATTTAAGCTCGGTTTCAGTTTCAGCATTTTATAGCTGGGGAAACACGTTGATGGAAGTTATAAAAGGTGCCCAGTCACAGAATAGTCAGTGGCAGTGCCAACATTCTGAGGCAGGCCAGTGTGAACTGTCAACCTCCAACAGAAGGAATCAGCCCAGGCCTGGGTTGTCTGGGGTTGTCACCCCAGATCCTGCCCCAGTCATAGCAGGGCGAACAACTTGACGTCTCATCATTTTTCCCCTTACTCCCCTCTAGCTGGCTTTTTAACACATTGAAGGCACAGAAACCCCTTTCCTACTTTAGCTTCTAATTTTAACAATATTAAATATCAAATCTAATATTAAAAATCAAATTATAACATACCATCCTGATGCAGTTGCACAGAATCACGTCATATTCTCGAGGATTAACTGATTCAGTTAAATCTTCTTAAGTAAAACTCCAGGTAGACCTCTCCTTTATTCAGTAATATGTAACAGATGCTAAATCACTTTAAATTAGCAATTCAAATCATCTTCCAAAGTCACCATAACCTCTTGAACTTCCGGTGTTAACTGCTGACCACCTTTTCCAACCTTCTTGTATAAACCAGTAGTGTAACACCTGGAAGGAATTAACACAAGTTTCTGATTCACTTAAAACGAATCCACAGAATACATAATGCAGTGAAAACACCGCAGCTGAGAGCGTATCTGCTGTAACGACAAGTTGATTTTTGTCAGACCATGCCAAATACCTGCTTCCTCCTTCCCAGCTATCACTTTCAGGGTTTAAAGGTGAGAAAGAACAGTAACTTCATGCAAATACAGAACAACTTTAGATTCTACAATGACTTTGTAAGGCATGGCTCAGCATCTTTAAGAACTTCAAATCAGTAAATTCAAATGGCCACAAATAATCTACCACTTTAAGGTATCACATAAACTTTTTTCCCTCTTGCCTTTCCTTCTTTTCATTGATGATGGGTTATTTCTCTAAGGTACACCAAAAGATAAGCATGTATTGAGATATAAAGGGGATATGAATACACAGTATTAGACACTGATATTCAAATGAAAAATAATGTTTCTCACAAAACACTTCTTTGTTCAGAATTGAGTCAGTTCCTCTTATTCTAAATCAAAGGACCCCTATTCGTCGTGGGTAGATGTGAAGCATGGCCCATTTTGACTTAAGGTATGGAAAACTGCAGGACTGACTAAATCCAGCACACGGTTCCCTCTCTAGGAAGTGGTATACAGAGAGTAAGAGCACAGATGTAAATGCATTCATAATGCTCAGATATCCAACAGCAATAATACACACACGCAAAAAGGTAAAAGTCTACAGTTAAGGTAAAAACAAACTACACAAACAAAACCCAGCAGATTGCAAAGCCTGATACCTTTTTGTAAGATCAGCAGTCTTCTCCTGGCCAGGATAATTGTCATAGCCTTCCTCAAACTGAATCTGATGCTCTGGTCTTGAACGAACTCTACCGAACTCTATCTGTAGCAGATCTGGCAACATTCATATCTGACACTATGTTACTGAAACTGAAATAATAAAAAGGTCAAGTGTATTAGAAATCTTAGCTACAGAACAGTAAAAACTTTCTTCAACAGAAGACTGATATCATTTAATGCTTATTTCATTTTTACATACTAATTATACAGCATAAAAAATGTTTAAATAAAAAATGTCACCTATTAATATTCACATAACACAGAACATTACAATTCATGTTTACTTTCATCTTTTAATTTAAAGACGTTCTTCAGAAATATTGATTTAAATCGTAAGTGTCTCATGAAAAGTTATTCAGAGAAAATGATAGGAAAGTAAAATCAGTATCTGTATACCTATCACCTACATTCGATAACTAAATTAAAACCAAGGGTTAGCCATATTATTTGCTGCTTTGTATTTATTCAAACACAAACAAAATGAGTCACTGAACTGACAGTCCAGATATCTATGTCTTCCTTTTTAAAAAAATTACTATTTATTTTAGAGATAGGGTCTCACTCTATCGCCCAGGCTGGAGTGCAGTGTTGAGATCACAGCTCAATGCAGCTTCAAACCCTGGACTTAAGTGATCCTCCTGCCTCAGCCTCCAAAATTAAAATCCAAAAATTAGTGCCCAGCTAATTTTTTTATGTTTTGTAGAGATGAGGTCTTGCTTTGTTGCCCAGGATGATCTCAAATTCCTAGACTCAAGTGATCCTCTCGCCTCAGCCTCCCAAAGTGCTGGGATCATGGGCATGAGCCAGCGCATACGGCCATTTCTTTTCACTTCTTGAAATAAACCTGGTACAAACGCTCGCTGAGAACACCTGGTTCAGATCGCTCTACAAAATAAAGCTGTGTTACCACGTTATGAAGTAGGCAGCAAGTAGTATAACATCACATAAAATAATGAGAGACGAAGAGAATACGTGGAAAGATATCAGCTGAACTATAAGAATAGGAGGAAAAAGAGAAGGAAACAGACCTGAAGATTACCATACTGTGCATAAAACAAGCTATGTAACTGAAAAAAAATTACTTTTCTCAGAGAAGCTACCTTATTCTGTTATTTATTTTTAATAACATTACTGAATTTACCATTTCTATTTTCATGGACGAGAAACTGTAACTGCCTAAAAGGAAAAATTCAGTTGGTTTCTTAAAAACGATAGTCATACTTATGTCTTAAGTTTTTTTAAAAATTGAATTGCTAAAATTATGCCATACATTTTATATACAAATTCCACGTATGTGGTATATACTACGTGCATTACCCACTAGCCACATGAAAATGGCCATTTTGAGATATAAACATTACTGACCTAAAGGTTTAGATTCACTCACCTAATTTTAGGTCTCTCTGCATCTCTCTGTGCCCTTGACTCTTCCTCATGCTGCTGGAGCTGCCTCAGCAGCTCTGACTTGGTTGTTTCCTTGTCAAAAGGGAGAGAATCTGCCACAGCAGATACAGCTGCCACCAACTCAGGACTCAGGGGCTCAGTTCTGAAAAAGAAAATGGAAAACAAATGAGAAATAAAAAAGAGATTGGCCAGGTGCGGTGGCTCACACCTGTAATCCCAGCACTTTGGGAAGCCGAGGCAGGTGGATCACTTGAGGTCAGGAGTTCGAGACCAGCCTGGCCAACATGGTGAAATCTCATTTCTACTAAAAATACAAAAATTAGCTGGGTGTGGTAATAGGCATCTGTAGTGACAGCTACTCACTTGGGAGGCTGAGGCAAGAGAATTGCCTGAACCCAGGAGGTCGAAGTTGCAGTGAACCAATATCATGCCACTGCACTCTAGCCTGGGAGACAGAGCGAGACTCCATCTCAAAAAAAAGAAAGAGAGAGAGAGAAAGAGAGGAAGGGAGGAAGGAAGGAAGGGAGGGAGGGAGGGAGGGAGGGAAGGAGGGAAAGAAGGAGAGAGATTGCTTATTATGCCATTAGTTCATTAGTTTAGTGACAGGTAAAGTGATTTTGGGGGGAAACCTTTGGTGTTCAAAAAAGTATTCAATTCAATTTCTGGCAAAAGCAAGAATTCTCAACTATTAGGTACCCATTTTATATAAACTTTGAAATAACCTCTGAAAGGTTAAATGTTAAAATTAATGGATATTTGCTGAAGTACAACACTTACTCAGAACAATATATTAAGGTGGAGGGGTGAGGGACAGATCAGCCTCAAAAATTATAAATTAGTGGAATTTTTAATGAAATGCTATTGTATTTTAAAAGCAATATATATTGGCCGGGCGCGGTGGCTCAAGCCTGTAATCCCAGCACTTTGGGAGGCCGAGGCGGGTGGATCACGAGGTCAGGAGATCGAGACTATCCTGGCTAACATGGTGAAACCCCGTCTCTACTAAAAATACAAAAAACTAGCCGGGCGTGGTGGCGGGCGCCTGTAGTTCCAGCTACTTGGGAGGCTGAGGCGGGAGAATGGCGTGAACCTGGGAGGCGGAGCTTGCAGTGAGCCGAGATCACGCCACTGCACTCCAGCCTGGGAGACACAGCGAGACTCCATCTCAAAAAATAAATAAATAAATAAATAAAAGCAATATATATTGCAAGCAAATATAAAGGCAGGTTAACCAGTTCACAGAAGCTTTACTGGAACTAACCTAAAGGTCTATCACTAGAATAGAAGAACAAATTGTGATATATCCAGACAATGGAAGAGTGCTCAGCTCATGCCAACATGAATGACTTTCACAAACATTAGATCAAGTGAAAGAAGCTGGAAACAAAGAATATAAAATACAAACATTAGCCGGGCGTGGTGGCACATGCTTGTAATCCCAGCTACTCCGGAGACGTGAGAATCGCTTGAACCTAGGAGATGGAGGTTGCAGCAAGCCGAGATTGTACCACTGCACTTCAGTCTGGGCGACAGAGCTACACTCTTTCTTGAAAAAAAAGAAAAAATAGGCCGGGCACGGTGGCTCAAGCCTGTAATCCCAGCACTTTGGGAGGCCGAGATGGGCGGATCACGAGGTCAGGAGATCGAGACCATCCTGGCTAACACGGTGAAACCCTGTCTCTACTAAAAAATACAAAAAATTAGCCGGGCGCAGAGGTGGGCGCCTGTAGTCCCAGCTACTCGGGAGGCTGAGGCAGGAGAATGGCGTAAACCCGGGAGTCAGAGCTTGCAGTGAGCTGAGATCCGGCCACTGCACTCCAGCCTGGGCGACAGAGCGAGACTCCGTCTCAAAAATAAATAAATAAATAAAAATTAAAAAATAAAAATAAATAAATAAATAAATAAAATTCTGTATGATTCCTTTTATATCAAGTTCCAGAATAGGCAACATTAATCTGAGGTGAAAAAAAAGAAAAAAAGATCAAAACAGCAACTGCCTCAGGACAGATGGCTATTGACTGGGAAGGTGAAAATGAAAAACATAGTGTCTTGGTAAGTGTGTGGCTTATCCGTTTGTCAAAATCCTACAGCTGAGATTTGTACACTTTAATATATGTACATTTTACCTGAAAAAAAAAAAGAACCATAAATCATTATCAAGTAGGAGACAGAAACTGGGTGAAGGCATAGATGATACAAGAATGGCAAAATGTTGATCACTGCTGAAGTTGGGCAATGGTAGAAAGGGGTTATATCATTTTGTGTTCTTTGCATATGTTTCAAATTTTTCATAAGAAAAAGCTTTTAGGGCCGGGCGCGGTGGCTCAAGCCTGTAATCCCAGCACTTTGGGAGGCCGAGACGGGCGGATCACGAGGTCAGGAGATCGAGACCATCCTGGCTAACACAGTGAAACCCCGTCTCTACTAAAAAATACAAAAAACTAGCCGGGCGAGGTGGCGGGCGCCTGTAGTCCCAGCTACTTGGGAGGCTGAGGCAGGAGAATGGCAGGAACCCGGGAGGCGGAGCTTGCAGTGAGCCGAGATCGCGCCACTGCACTCCAGCCTAGGGGACAGAGCCAGACTCTGTCTCAAAAAAAAAAAAATAAAATAAAAAAAATAAAAAAAAAAGAAAAAGCTTTTAGCTGGGCACAGTGGCTCACACCTATAATCCCAGCACTTCGGGAGGCCAAGGCAGGTGGATCACTTAAGGTCAGGAGTTTGAGACCATCCTGACTAACATGGTGAAACACCATCTCTACTAAAAAAAAAAAAAAAACAAATACAAAAAAATTAGCCAGGCGCGGTGGCACATGCCTGTAGTCCCAGCTACCTGGGAGGCTGAGGCAGGAGAATCACGTGAACCTGGGAGGCAGAGCTTGCAGTGAGCCGAGATGGCACCACTGCACTCCAGCCTGGGCGACAGAGTGAGACTTCAACTCAAAAAACAAAGAAGAAGAAGAATCACTGCATTTAAGTCCTAAATATGGTATCCCCATCAGGTACCCATGGTTCTCCTAGGCCAAATGCATTCAATCAATTAGGGGTCAATTTTGTCATGAAAATGTTGCCTACAATATAGCTGACATTCTACAGTTATCAAGTACCAGATGTATAATCAAAGCAGATTATACTTTCAGAAAATAGTGACAGCATTACTTCTGGTCCCACATGCTCTTTCAAAACATTGCCACATATCCATCGAGAGAGAATCTATCTTCCCTCCCTGAAAACCAGGGGAAACTTTGTGACTGCCTTGATGAATGGAACAAGATAGAAGTAACACACTGTGACTTCTGAGGCTAGATCAAATAATGTCATACAGCTTTCAGTTTGATCCCTCAAGACATTTGTCTGTGGAACCCAGCTACCAGGCAAGAAGCCCAGGTCACATAGAAAGGCCATGGGTAAGTGTATTGGCCAAGAGCCTGATCTAAATCCTCAGCCAACAGCCAGTGTCAACCACTGGAAAAGGGCCTTCAGACAATTCCAGATCCCAGCCTTGAATCTACCTTAGCTAAAGATGAGCAGAGAAGACGCAAGCTCTCCACTTGGGACCCTGTTCCCAAACTGTGCCCTAAGGCACTCTGGGTCACCACAGGAAAATACCACCACGTCTGTCAGTAATTATGTGAACTAAGCAGTTCACAGTAACATTACAGCAGTCCATATATGCAGGGGTTGGGGGAGGTGGGGCCATGGGACATGGGCATTATTTCCAGGAACAGCTCTGCCCCGCCCCCAGGATGGATGCACAAGCCCCTTACATAAAAAGGCAGAGTACCTGCATATAAGTAATGCACATCCTTCCGAATACTTTTAAATCATCTCTAGATTACTTATACCTAATTATGTAAGTAGTACCGTATTATAATACTGTATTTTTTTCTTTTTTTATATTTTCAATCAGAAGTTGGTTGAATCTGTGGATGCAGAACCTGCACATACAGAGGGCCAATTGTATTTTGCCCCATTCCTATCAATGACATTCTATCTTTGTTAAGACAGGTTTCTCAGGAGTGGCTGTGATAAAAACAAATATCCCAGGAAAATCAATGTGGAACAGGGGTGAACACAGTACTGTCCCATCTTACTACAAGGCTAGGTCAGTAAAAAGAAAATACAACTTTCTCTTGGCTCACTTTCTCTTGAGACACCTGCTCTGGAACCCAGCGACCATGCAGTAAGAAAGTCCAGGCCACAAGGAAAGCCACATGTAGGTGTTTCTGCTAACAACCTCAGCTAAGGTCTCAGAGGACAGCCAGCATAAACTCCCAGACCTATGAGTGAGCAAACTTCAGACGATTCCAGCCTCAGACTTCTAAGCCTTCCAACTGAGGCCCCAGACTTCATAGAGCACAGACCGGCCTTCCCCACTGTGTTCTAGCCAAATTGCTAACCCCACAGAATCTGTGAGCATAATGAATGCATGTTTTATGCCATTATGTTTGGGAGGTAGTGTAGCTATAATAACTATATCAATGAAGGTTCAAAATATAATACAAAGAAAGAAAAGCAGGCTCTGCGTGAAGCAATGATGACAGTGCCTCATGATTTACCTAGTCCTGTGCACTGGAGTCCTTGAAAAAGGGGGAGGGGAGGCAAAAATCATTAAAAGACACCTTTTGAAAACTCAAAACAGGCTGGGCGCGATGGTTCACACCTGTAATCCCAGCACTTTGGGAAGGCAAGGTGGCCGGATCACAAGGTCAGGAAATGAAGACCATCGCGGCTAAACCAGGATTTCACGGTGACAACTTGTGTCTACTAAAAATATAGAAAATTAGCCGGGCATGGCGGCAGGCACCTGTAGTCCCAGCTGTTTTGTTTAATTTAATTTAGGAGAGCTAAATAATTAAACATGAGGCCAAAGTACATAAGAAAGTGGCAGACTTTTATTGCATATATGCGCACACTCTCGGGCGAGGTTCTCTGGTCCTCAGGTGTGGGGGGCCAGGGAAGTCGCGCCAGCGCTCTCGGGTGATGTTCTCCGGTCCACAAATGCGGGGGCCGAAGAAGTCACACTTTTATGCCTGGGAGCTGGAAGGGGAGGAGTTCGGGGCGTGTGTGTAGGAGTGGCTTCTTGAATTTCGGTGTCCCCGGCTTGACGTCACTCTGCGCATGCTCAGTTGATTTGGTTCTTTTCCCGGGCGCGGGAAAATCTGTGAAGAAGAATCCGGAAACAACAGGGACTGCTCCATCTTGTTCACCTTCCTCCATCTTGTCCCTTTTCCTTCACCCAAACAGTCCAACTTCTTATTGATCATAAGAATTTAGGCCGGGCGCGGTGGCTCAAGCCTGTAATCCCAGCACTTTGGGAGGCCGAGATGGGGCGGATCCAGGAGTCAGGAGATCAGAGACCATCCTGGCTAACAGTGAAACCCGTCTCTACTAAGAAATACAAAAATAGCGAGGCCCGAGGTGAGAGCCTGTAGTCCCAGCTACCGGGAGGCTGAGGCAGAATGAACCCGGGGCCGGGCTTGCAGTGAGCTGAGATCCGGCCACTGCACTCCAGCCTGGGCTACAGGCGAGACTCCGTCTCAAAAAAAAAAAAAAAAAGAATTTAAGGGGCGCGTGGTCTGTCTGGCTGCTTCCTGCTGTTAAGTAGTTAGGTTCTGAGGTTGGCAGTTGGGTGTAGGGATGCAGGAGCATTTGGTTGGAAGGTATTTCGGGTGATCTCTTGGACCCACAACAGGAGAAATTTTATTAGAATGGGGCAAGGCGTAACATAAGACAGAGGATTACTATGGGAATTGGAATGGAAATCACCAACATGCACTGCAGGCAGCCATACGGTGGTCGGGGTTAGGGGTGTTAAATTGTTGAAGCTCCTTTTGATTTTGTTAAATGTTTGGACATTGGTGTCAGCCAGGCCTGATTCATTTCACGTGGTAGCAACACTCCTCTCCTAGGAAGGTGGTTCCTCACTCTTTCAGCAAGGGAATCTAATGCCCGTCTATTTTGTGCTACTACCCTGGGCCACTGAGGTGATTTGACATAGGCTAAGCTTTCAGCTGAAGCCTCTGTGGCTGCCTGGACCTGAGTGGAGGGTCAGTGTGGATTGAATCCCGAGGTGGGTGAGGGGCCCCTGTTGTTCCAAGTCCGAGGCTGCACTAGGGGCGATGCTAGGGGAAACCCGATAATTAAAAGGGAAGAAAAACTGGCCAGCTTTTGGATGTGTGCTGGGGCTGAGCTGGGAAGCTAGTTGGGACTGAATTTTTCTTAGCTATATAGGGTTAAGCTAGGCACTAAACATACCCGAGATACCAAGGGATTGGGGTGATGGGGGTATGGTTAAGAGCTTTAGATAGAGTTTGGTTATACCAGAAGTAGCCTCCAACGGCGGCCATCTGGGTCCTGCTGGGAGCTTGAGTGCGATCACACCACAAAGAGTTTGGAGTAGAGTAGCAAAAAGGAAGGGTTTGACTCTGTAGTTGCGGTATAATGGGACTTGAGGCAGGATGGTGCTTGAGAGGAGCTGGTAGAATTAGGTGGTGATATTGAAAGCGGTTGGTAGCAGGACTGCCACTAAGGGGAGCTTTCGAGTGCAGTGCAAAGGAAGCAGTGGGAGAGGTTCCTTATTCCAGCAGCCTGGGTTAAGTTAAGTCCCTGGCGAACAAGTGTTAGCCATGAGAATGGGTCCTCATTGTTAGGGGGGCTTGGGAGCTTAACAGCTTCTTTATTTTCTGTTCATGAGATTTTACAACTGAGGTTAAATTTTGTAGGGCCTGTACACTCTTAGGAAGATGTACTTGTTTACTCTTAGGGAGGTGTACTTGTTGCATGTATACTCTCTTTATTTGGAGGGTTTTGGTGGAATATGAGGACCAAGATGTTGCATATAGTCCACCTTTAACTCCCTGAGCCCACTGGGGGGTCCCAGGGATCCTTAATATTAAGAATATATCCTCCTGATGTTCTATTTCTTACAAAAGGTCGATCATTGGGGGTGCAAATGCCATTTGCACACATTAAACCTATCTCATGCATGTTGCAATAGTTGTATGGACACCCCAGGTTGGTTTCTTGCCAGTAGTTCTTACAATTATATTCTGCTTGGTCGTACAAGAAACATATGACTAGGCGGTCATAGTTGCCAACAGAACTCAGGTGAAAGGGAGGAGGGCAGCTTGACAGCCCTGGGGGGAGCAATCTGCAGTAGCTTGCATTTGTGAGTGAGCCTGGTTGTCAGTAGACCAGGTTTCAGTTATAGAAAATCTCCATACAAATTTAGGATTAGTAAGGCTAGCAGGAATAATTAGAGTGAACCATAACAGTGGTAACAAAGGTGTAGAGGGTAAGTTCAACATTGCTGAAATCACAAAGGGCACACTGCCAAGCTACGTCCTCTATGACAGTAAAAAGTCGGGAAACCCACTGGTCGGGAAGGAAGGTTTCTAGAGGGTCTATGAGGGGAAATTCAGTTAAGTTGAGATGGAGAATAGTGAGAAAGCGGGAGAATTTGAGAAGGGTGTTGATCCTTGAGTAGAACCTGGTCACCTGGAGAAAGGGAGGGGAATAGATGTTTTGAGTTAGGTTAAGATGTCTCGTCCCAAGAGGGGGGTGGGACAAGAGGGCATGATAGGAAAGAGTGGGCAAAGCATGCATAGTCCAGGTAGTAATTTAACATTGGGGTCTGGCGAGGGTTAGACGGTTTACCATCTACCCTAACTACTGAGATAGTGGATGGCTGGCTAGGACCTCCATAGGTTGACAAAACAGAATAGGTAGCCTCCGTATTGAT